>NW_007150382.1:0-300 GCF_000164805.1 Carlito syrichta | reverse complement strand
GGCCTGAGCCTCCTTGTTCAAGTCCAAACCGGACACCTTGGCAAGATCTCCTCTACAAGAAGCAAAACAAATGAGCCGAGCATGGTAGCACATGCCCGTCCTTCTAGCCACTTGTATTTCCATGGCAGGAGGATCACCAGAGCCCAGCCAGTAAAGGCCATGGTGTCCGAGTGGGCCCCTGCACTCCGTCCTTGGCAACAGAGTGATTCCAACTTAGAATAATAATACCAACCACCACCACAAAAACCACAGACTGGGATCAGGGTCTCAGGCTGGCATTCCCACCCTTCTGAGGTCCAG
>NW_007150381.1:0-720 GCF_000164805.1 Carlito syrichta | reverse complement strand
CAGAGAGATGTATGGAGACAGGCCAAGCACAAACCAGGCAGTCAGTAATGATGGACAGATAGAAGTATGAGTGGATATCTAGGGAGCAAAGGACCTGGGATGAAAAATGCACAAAGCATAACTTAAAAGCACAAAAGATGCCAGAGCCCTATTAAGTGGTACCTCTGAAACCTCCACCTCATTTCATCCCAGACCAGCAAGCTGCCTCCTAGCATCTGCAATAACAACTCTCAATGGTCTTGGATTCCACTTCTTCTGCAAACATTTAGGAGGAAAACAACTTTACCAACACAAATGTGCTCTATCTTCTTTCTCACCCCTTCCTTTTCTTTCTATAATAGAGGTTTGAAGAGCCTGTTTTGCCAGTCCATCTCCACCATGGAGAGTATTTACTGTTCTGATATGTTGACTTCACTCTTGCCAAAATACACACCACATATCACTGCCAGGTTGTGTCATTTTTAATTATTATTTTTGTGATTCTTCCTTTTAAGAGAGACTTTTCTCCAAGGGAACCTGAGTTGACTCTGAAAGTTTCATTGTCATTTATGATGGGATGGGAGAGGATAATACCACAAGCAGGAAAGGGGAAAAAAAGGATGTGGGGTCCTTCTAACAGCATATCCAGCCAAAGCCCCCTTTCATGGCAACCTATAGTAGAGAAACAGTTGCAATAAAATAAAACAAAAAAACTGAGACCTAACACAAACATTTAACTTT
>NW_007150380.1:0-805 GCF_000164805.1 Carlito syrichta | reverse complement strand
TACTGTTCTGATATGTTGACTTCACTCTTGCCAAAATACACACCACATATCACTGCCAGGTTGTGTCATTTTTAATTATTATTTTTGTGATTCTTCCTTTTAAGAGAGACTTTTCTCCAAGGGAACCTGAGTTGACTCTGAAAGTTTCATTGTCATTTATGATGGGATGGGAGAGGATAATACCACAAGCAGGAAAGGGGAAAAAAAGGATGTGGGGTCCTTCTAACAGCACATCCAGCCAAAGCCCCCTTTCATGGCAACCTATAGTAGAGAAACAGTTGCAATAAAATAAAACAAAAAAACTGAGACCTAACACAAACATTTAACTTTCTACAAAGCAGATGGGTCTCAGAATGACAGAGGAGGTGTCCCTAAGAGCCTCATCTTTGGGTCTGGCTTGTGTCATGTAAGATTCCCTGCATTTCCGGGCTCTACTTGCTCACATCAGTAATGAAGCTCAAGTAATTCAGACCCTAGGAGGCCTTTCTTTCCTTTGATTTCCCTTTGCTGAAGGTAAGAATAACTTTAAATCCCCGAGAACTCAGCTTCCTTAGCTTTACTTCACTTCCCATTCAGACCCAGCAGTGTCATACATTTATCCTGGCAATAGGTTCATCCACTTATGCTTTAACTCTTCACTGAGCACCTCCATATGAAAAGAACCACAAAGAAATAAATTTTTTCATTAAAAATTGTGCACTTATTCTTACATGTTTAACTTCAGTCACCTTTAAAGTATTCTCCGTTTGACACAATACAGCTATTGAGATGCTTTTTTCACTACTCAAAACAGTTTTGAACTCAT
>NW_007150379.1:0-1008 GCF_000164805.1 Carlito syrichta | reverse complement strand
AAGCAAGACCAAGGTAGAAGTGGCTTATCAGCTACAGGGAAGTAAAACACTTTAAAGAGCAACACTAAGAACTCCCCCAGTATTGTGGTGGTGGATGTATATATATGTCCAAATTTATTAGGTTGTACAATTAAACAAGTGCAGTTTTTGGCGTGACAATTAGCTTTCTAAAAAGTACTAATTTCCCCAATATTTTGCTATTTCTTCTCATGATCTCCAGAATGATCAAGGTGTCCATAGTCATAAACTAACAAAAATGACCTTGCTGCATGAAACATACCAGCCTACCACATTGTTGTTCTTGGTCTGCTCAAAGCTTAGTTCATTTGTCCAACAAGTGTTTATTAAACATCCACTATGAGCTAGGTACTATCCATTTGTGTTTCATATTACACTACAAACAAAATCATATATAACTTCTCTCCTGGAACTTGTGGCCTCCTACAAATGTGGGCCCAAGCAGAAAAGACAAGTGCTGTCTACATCCTGAGATGGACCTACGGCACTTTTAGAACATAGAGTTGAGATTACTTTGAAGGGTTTTCAACATCATGATCACAACAATTTTGAAATTGGCCTCTAAGTGCTTCAAAGATATTATTTATTTAATTCTTCCAAAAGTCCTTTGAGGTAGATATTACTGCTAAAATTCATTTTACAAATGGAAAATTTGCCAGCAAGTGGCAAAACCAAGATATAAACCCAGAAGTCAGGCTCTAAAACCCACAATTTAAAAATCTAAGCTACACCACCATAAGGATAAGTTGTAACCAACTGCCCCCAGAAAGCCACTACATAGTCTGGCCAAACCATGAGATTCAGCTGAGACTGTTCTCTGCTGAGAGGATTCTCTGGCCTCCCCTCCCCAACCCCATTAATATTTCCAACACCTTTGGAGACTGACAAAGGCAAGTCTGAGAAATGAGGGAGGTCAAAAGTTTCAAAGCAGCCTCTGCAAAGTCAGCCTCTGCAAAAGAGACTAACTGATGTGCTTTAGTGGGATGATAT
>NW_007150378.1:0-890 GCF_000164805.1 Carlito syrichta | reverse complement strand
CAAAACCGCATTCAGCCTTAAGAAGTTAGCAGCCTAATAAGAAGACAGGCAGGCAGAAAGGGGACCAACAGAGGACCTACTATCATCTGACATTGACTTATATCATCTCTTTCAATACTCCCAATGACGAGATCAAGTAGGTATCATTATGCCTATTTTATGGAAAGATCAAGGCTCAGAAATATTAAGAACCCTTTCCTCATTACATAGCAAATAATTTCAAGTTTGTATACAAGTACAGGTCTGACTCCCAAGATGTAAAAAAAAAAGAAAGAAAAACAAAGGCTGGTTATAAGAAAAAGAACAAGCACTACATACCACAGAGAGATAAAGATCATCTGTAATGAGAGTTCAGCCAGAAGAAAAACCACCCCAACTGAGGGGATGACGTCCCTCTAAGAAAGAGATATTTAAACTGGTCGCTGAGGGCTTGACCAAGCAGAGATGGGGAGAACAGCCCCCACAGGAAGAGAGGGCAACGTAAAGCACAAGAGGCGGGGCACTGGACTGCACATACAGGAAGTAACAGGACCAAAAGAGGGGAGAGGCCAGCGGAGGAGCTGGACATGGTGGGACTCTGCGTAGTCCCAGAGAACAAAAGGAGGGCAGAGGTGGGAAGCACCAGAGTCATGGTCTCCACAGCGAAGGGAAGCAGAGATCAAAGTCAGGGGTTCTGCCTGATCCCGATTTTTTAAATCTAGGAAACCTAGGAAAGACCCCAGGTCAAAGAAGGTGAGTGAGGAAGGGATGTTCAGGAGGGGGAAGGAAGCATGGAGAGTACACCATCAGCAGAGAGCTTCAAGAAAGAAGAGGGGTAGACAGCTCCCTTGTGGCTGTTTGGCCTGCTCTCTTGCAGTGTATTCAATAGAAGAAAAGAAAGGAAAGGAAGG
>NW_007150377.1:0-767 GCF_000164805.1 Carlito syrichta | reverse complement strand
CGGTGGGCACTATTCTAAGTCAGAACCAGCACCACCCTCACAGGCTTACACATCCCTCCTCTGCTCTGAATTAGGGTTCCTGCACTCACGGACAACCCAGTTCTCATCATCACTGCATGTTTGCCCTTGCTGTTCCCTCACCAGCAATGTTGAGCTTTCTCATCTCTAGTTGTCCAGATGGGCTGATCCTCCAAACACCATCTCCTCCATGGAGTCCTCCCCAGGCACATGCCAGTCAACCCACAGAATCATTTCCACCCACACAACTCAAGGGCTGCTTCCCTCCCTTGAACCTTTGTGGCCCTCTATTTGTGCCACCTAATGAGAGTTAATACGTCACCATCCTTTGCCGTATTCTGTGTGACCTATACTGGGACAGCCTCCCCAGTGCTGTTTTTATGTCTTTAAAGGAAGGAGAAATTAGTACCTAGTAATAGTAAAAGAAAAAACAGCCACCTTTTATTGAGATCTCACTATGTACCAGAGAAATACTGTGAAACTTACAAACATCTCATTTGACCTTCAAAATCCTATGATGTAGGCACTGTTACCCCATTTCACAGATGGGAAAACAGAAGGTGAGAGAAGCTGAGAAGTTTGCCCAAGCTGCACAGATAGCAACCAACAGTGCTGAGATGCTCACTCTGGCAGCCTTCCACCAGGGCCCTTGCTGAATCACTACTCTCTCCTGCCATCCCTTCTCCAGTGTCCTACATACCTCACAAGATTGTCCGACCTGTCCTCAGAAAAGTCCTTAGCACACTGGC
>NW_007150376.1:0-884 GCF_000164805.1 Carlito syrichta | reverse complement strand
GTTGGAACTACAAGCCCATCACCCTAGCTTTTAAAAAAATTTTTTTGGTAGAAATGGTATTTTCCTATGTTACCTAGGCTGGTCTTGAACTCCTGGCCCCAAGTGATCCTCCTGCCTCAGTCTCTCAAAGAACCACCATGCCCAGCAAAAAACATTTTTAAAAAATGGTCAGAAGTTTTCTCTTTGTGGTAGAATTTCAAGTGTCTTTTATTCTACTGCTTAATAATTTTCTGTACTTTTCAAATTTTCTACAAGGTATAAGTATGCTTCACTTTTTACTTTTATAACCAGAGAGAAAAGAATCAAAAAACTAGGAAAAAAGTGTTGAACTGAAGCCAATTAACATTATAATCTATTTCTTTTTGTCAATCTTTTTTTTTTTGAGTTGGGGTCTCACTCTGTCACCCCAGCGTGCAGGTGCACGCAGGCTCAAGGCCACCCCAGCGTTGACCTGCTGGGCTCTGGCGATCCTCCCGCCTCAACCATTCAGAACTACAGGCATGCGCTACAACACTCAGCTAACTTTTGATTTGTTGTAGAACCAAGGTCTCCCCAAGTTGCCCGGGCTGGTCTCGAGCCTACGAGCTCAGGCAATCCACTCACCTCCGTCTCCCAAAGTACTGGGATTACAGGCTAAGCCACTGAGCCTGGCCAATCACATTTTAAAAAATTTTAATAGCTTTAGGAGGTACAAACAGTTTAGGTCTGGGCTTTAAGTGTACCCACCACCTTCACCTGTGCACACTGTACCTAACAGGTGTTTTTTTTTTTGTCCCTCCACCTCTTCACCTTGCTTCTGAGTCTTCAGTGTCCATTATATCATTCTCTATGTCTTTTTATATCCTTAGTTTCACTCCCACTTACAAGTGAAAACATGTAGTATT
>NW_007150375.1:0-745 GCF_000164805.1 Carlito syrichta | reverse complement strand
AGCTTGAACCTGACCTCTGCCAATTCCTAGCTATATAGAGTGGAACCAATTTCTAGCTATATATAATGGGAATGGTAGATCATGCTTTGTATCAGTGCATCTCCTGTGCAATGGGATATGACCCTTATCAGTGTCATGAATGAAAAACCACTAGGCCACTATGGCAAATAGCAGGGCCAGTGGAGAGAGCCACACACACCTGGGCATCCACTCTTTTGTTCACCATTACTCATTCAGTCAGGAGACAGTGGGTAAAATCATCATTCATTTTCTTTAGCTTTTAGACTCTTCCTAATTATCACATCGGATTTTAGTCAATTAATGTTGGAATTTTTGTTGTAGTTTTTTAATCTGGTATGACAAGCAGCCACAGAGATAGATACCAATTACATCACACTGCATCTCACTCTGTCCACAACAGTGATTTAAAAGTGCCTTCTGCTCCACAAATCTGTAGCTTTAATAAGGATGAGAGTTGTGACAACCATTTACAGAACCCTTCTTTCTTGGTAATCTGGGTGGAGAAGGAAGTAGTCTCACTCTCATCACGATCTACTGGGGGGAAACACCACTGGAAGGTAATGTTCATTCCTGTTGACAAAGGTTTCAAAGAAACCTATGCAATCCATACATAGGATGACTACAGGCAAACTGAGTTTGTTTTGAGAAGGGGACACTATTAATAAGCATGCTGAAATAGCAGGTGTGACCCAGGACACACAGTCACCCTGGTTGGGTCCTTTGC
>NW_007150374.1:0-790 GCF_000164805.1 Carlito syrichta | reverse complement strand
TTTGTTTTTCGTTGCAGCATAGGGGTGGGGCTTTGTCTCCTGTTTCACACTGTTGCCTTAGGAGCTGAGGTAGTTTGTTGCTAGGTGGGCGGGGCAATGGAAGTCTGCCTGGAGAATGGCAAGGCAGTTTAAGCAGGTCTGTTTTTTCTCTGCTTGTCTGGGTCCTCTGGGTTGGGGTCTGACGCTGTGTGCCTCAGCCAGGGTGGACCCGGAGTTCCAGAGCTCCAAAGTTCCAAAAGGCAGGCTGTAAATGATGAGAGTGGCACTGGGTCCCTACAGAGTATTCAGCCAGTAATGGAACCGGTGTCTCTGAGGGGCGGGCGCTCAGAGCCTCCCTGTGCGACCTGCGGTGCCGGGTGCCGGCCGGCCGGGGAGAGAGCTGGAGGGAGCAGGGACCCAAAACTTCCCCGCACGCTGCAATACCTGGCCTTAGGAAATGAGGTAAAGTTTGTTGCTGGGTGGGCAGGGCAATGGAAGTCTCTTCCTGGAGAATGGCAAGGCAGTTTAAGCAGATCTGTTTTTCTCCGCTTGTCTGGGTCCTCTGATTTGGGGTCTCACGCTGAGTGCCTCAGCCAGGGTGGACCCGGAGTTCCAGAGCTCCAAAGTTCCAAAGGGCAGGCTCTAGACAGCGAGAGTGGCGCTGGGACCCAACAGAGGACTTCAGCCAGAAATGGAACCAGCGTCTCTGAGGGGCGGGTGCCCAGAGCCTCCCTGTGTGACCGGCGGCTTGATGCCGGGTGCCCAGGCTGGAGACAATGCAGCCGGGGAGGGATCTGGAGGGGGCTGGGAC
>NW_007150373.1:0-842 GCF_000164805.1 Carlito syrichta | reverse complement strand
GAGGGCGGGTGCCCAGAGCCTCCCTGTGTGACCGCGGCTTGATGCCGGGTGCCCGGGCTGGAGACAATGCAGCCGGGGAGGGATCTGGAGGGGGCTGGGACCGGAGACTTCCACACACGAGTAGAACGGCAGCAGTGGGGCGGGGGCGCAATATCTGGCCTTGCGTGGGACTGAAGTTCCCGGGCCTGCCGCCAGCGCGGTTGGTGGTGGGCTGGGGGATGGGGGTAGCGAAGTGATAGCCTTTTTGGGAACTCACGTTCAGAGAATCTCACAAGTTCACCTATGCCGTCACCATCTTGCCCCGTCTCCGGTATAATTTTTTGATTTGTTTTTCTTGGGATTCATTCAGCTTGGATCTATGGGTTTATAGTCTATATCAAATTTGGAAAATTTTTGGCCATATTTCTTCAAATATTTTTTGTCTCTCATACTTTACTCAATTCTTTGGGAACTCCAATTATGTATATGTTAGGTTGTTTCACATTATGTCTCACATCTTTCTTGTACTCTATTCATTGTTTTTTCTCTTTTCATTTTGGATAATTTTAACTGCTTTATCTGTAAGTTCACTAATGTTTTCTGCTGCCATGTCTAATCTGCTGTTGCTTCTGTTTAGTGTATTTCAACTCAGACATTGCAGTTTTTTCTCAATAGGTTTAAATGGGTCTCATATTTTTCATATTCCCATTTAAATGTGCAATCTTTTTTCTGTAATCCTGAGTATAGTTATAATAATTGTTATAATTTTTTAGCCAAATCTGTTACTTCTGGGTCTGTTTTTTTTTTATTAACTTTTCTCTTTGTTGTGGATTATTTTTCCCACACCTAGTGAATTTTGATGG
>NW_007150371.1:0-715 GCF_000164805.1 Carlito syrichta | reverse complement strand
GGAGTTCCCAGAGCTCCAAAGTTCCAAAAGGCAGGCTGTAAATGACGAGAGTGGCACTGGGTCCCTACAGAGTATCAGCCAGTAATGGAACTGGTGTCTCTGAGGGGCGGGCGCTCAGAGCCTCCCTGCGCGACCTGAGGTGCCGGGTGCCGGGCCGGGGAGAGAGCTGGAGGGAGCAGGGACCCAAAACTTCCCCGCACGCTGCAATACCTGGCTTAGGAAATGAGGTAAAGTTTGTTGCTAGGTGGGCAGGGCAATGGAAGTCTCTGCCTGGAGAATGGCAAGGCAGTTTAAGCAGATCTGTTTTTCTCTGCTTGTCTGGGTCCTCTGGCTTGGGGTCTCATGCTGTGTGCCTCAGCCAGGGTGGACCCGGAGTTCCAGAGCTCCAAAGTTCCAAAGGGCAGGCTCTAGACAGCGAGAGTGGTGCTGGGACCCAACAGAGGACTTCAGCCAGAAATGGAACCAGCGTCTCTGAGGGGCGGGTGCCCAGAGCCTCCCTGTGTGACTGGCGGCTTGATGCCGGGTGCCCAGGCTGGAGACAATGCAGCCGGGGAGGGATCTGGAGGGGGCTGGGACCGGAGACTTCCACACAGGAGTAGAATGGCAGCAGTGGGGGGAGGGGCGCAATATCTGGCCTTGCATGGGACTGAAGTTCCGGGGCCTGACCCCAGCGCGGTTGGTGGTGGGCTGGGGGATGGGGGTAGCGAAGTGATAG
>NW_007150370.1:0-872 GCF_000164805.1 Carlito syrichta | reverse complement strand
AGTAAATAAGGGGAACTCATAAAAAATGTTTTTTGTTTTTTGTTATTCTTTTTCTTTTTTAAATCTTTTATTTTAATGGACAAATAATTGTTGTAAATGTTTATGGAATACAAGGTAATGTTTTGATACATGTATACATTGTGGAGTGATCAAACTAGTGTAATTAACATATCACCTCACATACTTATCATTTCTTTGTGGAATTTTGAGATATACAGTACAGGCAATACTTGGAGATATTGTGGATTTGGTTCCAGACCACCACAATAAAGCAAATATTGCAATAAAGCAATTTAGAAAATTTTTTGGGTTTTCCAGTGCATATAAGCTGTGTTTACACTATACTGTAGTCTATTAAATATGCAACAAGTAGCATTAATTCTAAAAAATAATATACATTCCTTAATTTTAAAATATTTTATTATTAAAAATTGCCAACAATCATCTGAGCCTTCAGTGAACTGTAATCTTTTTGCTAATGGAGGGTCCTTGCCTCAATGTTGATGGCTGTTGACTAATCAGGGTGGTGGTTTTTGAAGGCTGGGGTGGCTAAAAAATGTTTTGAAATTAATTGTCCCTATAGTATTACTAGTTTCTATCACAGCCAAAATAAATGAACACAAACCCATCAATTATCTAATAGTGTTCATGGGTCAGAAGTCTGGGCATAGTATGACTCAACTGAGTTCTCTGCATAGGGTCACACTAAGCATAAGTCAAGTTGCCAACTTGCCTGGGCTCTTCTTTAGAGACTCTGAGGGAGAATTCGCCTCAAAGCCCATTCAGTTTTGTGGGCAGCATTCAGTTCCTAGGTGCTGTAGGAGTGGGGGAGTTCTTATTTGTGGCTCCCTGTTGGCTGGCAATCAACCTCA
>NW_007150369.1:0-687 GCF_000164805.1 Carlito syrichta | reverse complement strand
AAGAGAGACAGAGATCACACTGGAAAAAACATTCCATGAAATTATTTAAGAAAACTTCCATCATCTCATCAGTGATGCAAAAATTCAAACACAAGAGATTCAGAGAACTCCTGCAGACCTATAACAATTTGCCTAAACAAAGTCAGTATAAAAGAAAAAATTATAAAGGCAGGAAGATAAATAGGTCAGACTACCTACCAGGGAAGATCAATTAGAACAGTAGCAGATTTATCTACAGAAAGCCTTCAGGCTAGGAGAGCTTGGAGCTCAATCTTCAAAGTTCTCAAAGATAACAATTTCAATTAAGAATAACAACTTATCCAGCCAAACTAAATGTCATCAGTGAGGGAGAATTAAAATCTTTCCCAGACATCCAATCCTTAAGAATTTATGCTGCTTCCAGACCATCTCTACAAGAATCACTTAAGAAAGCATTAAACACAGAAGACAAAGAGAAAAGAACGACAATGTTCTTCAAAAGAGTCAAGGGAAAAGATGGAAAAGACACATGAATGAACCCAAAAACCAACAAAAAGTCAACAACAAAAAAAAGGAACAATGACAACTCTATAAGAACCTCATTACAGGGAAAAATTGACACATTTCAATAATTAGCCTGAATGTGAATGGATTAAATGCACCATTGAAAAGAAACAGAATGGTGAACTGAATAAGAAAACATGACCG
>NW_007150368.1:0-688 GCF_000164805.1 Carlito syrichta | reverse complement strand
TTGTTTTTTGTATTTATGTCAAAAAGTATTTGAGTTTTTACTCAAGGTTCAAAGAATGGGTCAAAATGTATATATCTATGTGTTTATTTATTTTACATAAGCATATCTAGTTGTTATGGTGAGCTTTGTCAAAAATAGCTCTCTCCACTGGATTGTTTTTGAATTGTCTGTGCTAAAGTCTATTGTCTGTATAGGTGTGGAGTGATTCCTGGACCCTTGGTTCTGTTTCTTTGCTCTATTTGTGTGTCCTGATCATGCCAACACTGCACTTTCTTGATTACTATAGTTAAAGACTTGAAATTAGGAAACCTTAGCCCTCCAGCTTTGTTATTTTTCAAGATTGCTTCTGCTATTCTAGATGTGCATTTCATTATACATTTTAGGTTTCCAGTTGTCTGTTTTTATGTAAAATTCCACTTGCATAACTCTCACGCTTCTGGTAAAGATTCATTTTCCTGCAGACACCCTGTGACAGCTACCACTCCATATCTACCCCAACTGTACCTGCCAAACAGACACTCTTTGCCCACACCTTTAGTGACTGGGACAGGCCCTTGATCAAACACACAGTGAGAACAGGCAAGGCATAGATGGAGGAGCAAGTTTAGATCAGGTGTCAGAACACGACGGCCCATGGGCCCCGTCCAGCTCGATCCTGTTTTTGAAAATAAGAGTTTAATAGACACAC
>NW_007150367.1:0-934 GCF_000164805.1 Carlito syrichta | reverse complement strand
AGCTTGCTAGTTAAGTCTGCTAGCTAGTCAGCTAGCTAGTCAGCTTGATAGTTAAGTCAGTTAGCCAGCTAACTAGCCTGTTACCTAACTAGTTAAGTCAGCTAGCTAGATAGCTTGTTTGCTAGCTAATTATGTAGCTAGATATACAGCTAGCTAGTCAAGTAGCTGCTTAAGTCAGCTAGCTTACCATTTAGTTACTTAGCTAACAAGTCGGCTAGCAACTCAGCTAGCTTGTCAGGTATCTAGTGAGCTCCCTCGCTTTCCATCAGGTTAGCTAACTAGTAGACTTGCTAGCATGCCAACCGGTGAGGAAACTAGTCAGCTCGCTTGCCAGCCAACAGGTCAACTAACTTGTTGGCTCGCTCAAAGGTCAAAAGATCAGCTAACCAGTCGTTTGCTCACCAGCTGACTTTAAGTCAGCTCACCACTCAGCTCCCTCGCCAGCCAACTAGTTATAGCAGAACACGTGTAGGCTCATTAGCTGACCGAATAGTTAATTCAGCTGACCAGTCGACTCACTCACCAGCTTACTAGTTAAATCAGCTCACCTGTTGGCTCACTCTCCAGCCAACTAGTTAAGTCAGTTAAACGGTCAGCCTACTAGCCGGCACACTAATTAACAGCCAACCAATCGTCCAACTAGTGGGCCAACTTGTCAGCTGACAAGTTAGATCAGTTAATTAGTTGGCAGACTAGTTAGGTCAGCTGAGTAGTCGGCCAACTTGTCAGCCGACAAATTAGGTCAGCAAACAAGCCAGCCAATTACTTAACCAAGCTAACTAGGGGGCCAACTGGTCAGTCAAATAGTTAACCCAGGTAAATAGTTGGCTGACTAGTCAGTCAGCTGGTTAACCCAGCTACCAAGTCAGCCGAGTAGTCAGCCAACGTGTTATACCAGATAACTAGTCAGCTGACTCATCAGCTACAAGTTGTC
>NW_007150366.1:0-768 GCF_000164805.1 Carlito syrichta | reverse complement strand
TATATATATATATAAAGAGTTAAGATTAAAGGCTTATTGGACACTGGAGTTGATGTTTCCTGTATTGCCAGGAAAATTGGCCTGCTTCTTTGTCTACTCAAGAAGCTCCTTTAGGACTCATAGGCATTGGTTAAGTACCCTCAGTAGCCAGTAACTCTAAAAATTTTAAATTGGACAGATAAGACCTCAAAAACTTTTTGCCCATACGTTATTCCATCTATCCCCTTTACGTTATGGGGAAGAGATATTTTTACTCAAATAAGCATGCATTTATAGAGCCCTAATGATAAAGCTTCAACACAAATGCTGTAGATGGGCTATGATCCCTTTGGGGGACTTGGGAAAGACGACAGGGAATGCAGGAACCTGTCCAAGTAAATAAAAGTCCCAAGTTTTGTAATTAAGAAAAAATCTGGTATATGGAGATTTTACAGGATTTAAGAGTTGTTAACACTACTATGGGAGCCATGGAGTGTTACAGCTGTATTGCTATACCTGTTAACTTTAATATTATGTTATTGATTTACAGAATTGTTTCTTTACTATACCTTTAAGCCCAGAGGATTGTAAACAATTTACATTCAGTTTACTCTCTGAGAATTAAAACACTTTTGTTCCAGCTCCAGGAGGAGTCAACTCTCGAGGACTGAGACCAAACGTGCTATGACAAATGGATGTAACTCATTTTCCCAGCTTTGGGAAACTGTCTTATTTGCATGTGACTGTAGATACATTTTTTCAAGTTATGTTAGTTTCAGCAAAAACTGG
>NW_007150365.1:0-846 GCF_000164805.1 Carlito syrichta | reverse complement strand
CAAGTTAAGATGGCTGGTGGGGTCAGCTGGCTGGCTCGTCAGCGAATGAGTTAATTTGGCTGTCGGAGTCAGCTGGCTGGCTCTTCAGCTAATGAGTTAAGTTGGCTGGAGGAGTCAACTGGCTGACTCATTGGCTAATGAATTAAGTTGGCTGGTGAAGTCAGCTGGCTAGCACGTAGGCTAACAAGTTAAATTGGCTGGTGAATTCAGATGGCTACCTTGTCAGCTAATGAGTTAAGTCAGCTGGCAGTCAGATGGCAAGCTCGTCAGCTAACGAGATATGTCAGCAGGTTGAGTCAGCTGGCTGGCTAGTGAGCTAATGAGTTAACTCAGCTGGTTGAGTCAACTGGGTTTCTCCAGAGCTAACGACTTAAGTCACGTGGCTGTCAGCTGACTGTCTCCTCAGCTAACCAGTTAAGTCAGCTGGTGAAGTCAGCTGGCTAGCTCATCAGCTAATGAGTTAAGACAGCTGGCAAAGTCACCTGGCTAGCTTGTAGGCTAATGAGTTAAGTTAGCTAACTAAGTCAGCTAGAAAACTAGTCAGTTAACGAGTTAAGTCAGATAGCTATGTCACCTAGCTAACTAGTTAAGTCATCTAGCTAAGTCAACTAGTTATGTCAGCTATCTAACTACTTAAGTCAGCTAGCTAAGTCAGCTACCTAACTACTTTGATTAGCTACCTAAGGCAGCTGGTTAAGTCAGTTAGCTAGCTAGTTAACTAACTAGATAAGTCAGCTGGTTTAGTCAGCTAGTTAGCTAGTTAGCTAACTTCCTAAGTCAGCTAACTAGTTAGTTAGCTAATGAGTTAAGTAAGCTGGTTAAGTCAACAGATAGCTAGTGAGTTAA
>NW_007150364.1:0-854 GCF_000164805.1 Carlito syrichta | reverse complement strand
GTGAATTCAGATGCTACCTTGTCAGCTAATGAGTTAAGTCAGCTGGCAGTCAGATGGCAAGCTCGTCAGCTAACGAGATATGTCAGCAGGTTGAGTCAGCTGGCTGCCTAATGAGCTAATGAGTTAACTCAGCTGGTTGAGTCAACTGGGTGTCTCCAGAGCTAACGACTTAAGTCAGGTGGCTGTCAGCTGGCTGTCTCCTCAGCTAACCAGTTAAGTCAGCTGGTGAAGTCAGCTGGCTAGCTCATCAGCTAATGAGTTAAGACAGCTGGCAAAGTCACCTGGCTAGCTTGTAGTCTAATGAGTTAAGTTAGCTAACTAAGTCAGCTAGAAAACTAGTCAGTTAACGAGTTAAGTCAGATAGCTATGTCACCTAGCTAACTAGTTAAGTCATCTAGCTAAGTCAACTAGTTATGTCAGCTATCTAACTACTTAAGTCAGCTAGCTAAGTCAGCTACCTAACTACTTTGATTAGCTACCTAAGGCAGCTGGTTAAGTCAGTTAGCTAGCTAGTTAACTAACTAGCTAAGTCAGCTGGTTTAGTCAGCTAGTTAGCTAGTTAGCTAACTTCTTAAGTCAGCTAACTAGTTAGTTAGCTAATGAGTTAAGTAAGCTGGTTAAGTCAACAAGATAGCTAGTGAGTTAAGGAGCTAAATCAGTGGGTTAAGTCAGCTAGCTAGCTTCTTAGCTAACGATTTTAGTCAACTGTTTAACTCAGTTAGCTAGCTAGTTAGTTAATGAGTTAAGTCAGCTGCTTAAGTCAGCTAGATAGGTAGAAAGCTAACGAGTTAAATCAGGAGGTTATGTCAGCTAGCTAGCTAGTTAGCTAACGAGTTAAGACAGCTGGCTAATTC
>NW_007150363.1:0-4803 GCF_000164805.1 Carlito syrichta | reverse complement strand
TGGACTTAGATTGTCTGTCCATCTTTTGGTGACTCCTTCCTCAGACCTCCCTGCTCAGGGAGATTTCTTACTGATTTCTGCTACAGTAAGTCTCCTACATACAGACCTTCAAGTTGTAGGCTTTTGAAGTTGCAAACGTGCATTTGCATGTTTGATCACATAAGTTAATTCATGCATCTGGTGTGCATTGTCACATGTGTGCATCCTGTACAAGTGGTTGTGCTTTTGCGTACTTTACAGTACTGTGTAGAGTACAGTAATACAGTACCTTTATTTCAAGCCTAGGATGTCCAGAAGCAAGTGTAAAAGCAGTAGTATTGTAGCTGGTATGGGTGATTATGTTAGTTGAGTACCTAGGCTAACTTTGTTGGACTTGTGAATAAATTGGACTTGGCCATCGTGCTCTCAGAATGAAGCTCATTTATATATAGGGGACTTATTTATTTTCCTGCTTACTCTGAGATTACTCACTTATCTCTTGTTTTTAGTCCAGAAGTTTCTCTCCTGATCCTCTTTTTTGTGAGTTCCTTTTAGCCTTGAACCCAAGTCTTGATCCCTGGAGAAGTATAATGCTCTGAAGTACTGATACATTTTTTTCCTCCACATTTTTCCTTTCTTCCCTTCTCACCCCAACACCTTCTTTAAGGAAATACTTTTCTAAAATTCGATGTATTGTATGTGTAATTTGACTTACTACACATAATACTGAGGTTTTATGCCCCAGGCAGTCCAGAACACTCTGTAATGAGGTCCTAGGACTTCTTCCTGCAGCCTACCATGAACACTCTCATTTTGTATGTTTAGCTACGTACAGCTTCTTTTAGTCAGGTTGAGCTGGACTCTGCACACTGAGTGGTTCAGGGTGCACTCTGGACATGGACCCTGAACGCCCTGTGTGGACACGTTGCCCCCAGCCCTGATATGGAGGCGAGTTGAGGGAAGAATGTGTGGTGTGCAGCCTGCATGCTTTACCTGTGGCCATGTGGGACCACAGGTGCAGCCGAGGGTGTCCTTCCCTGCTGGAATGCAGAGGATGCTAAATGTCACATGGAGTCCTCTGGATGTGTGTGCCTAGCCAGGACAGGCTGCACTTGACCCAAGGGCAGTACCTTTACAGCTGTGATCATAAGCCATTCGTGGACTATGAAAACAATTTCATGGGTTGCAATTACCACCTGAAAAAAAAGAGCTAGAACAGTATAGTGTTGATGATATCTAAGTACATTGTATGTAATAAGCTGAGTATTGATTCATGAAACTGTTTATTTTTCCACTTAAGGATGTGGCTCACACGTGTGATTCACGTTACATTTCTACTGAACAGTGCTGCCCTAGGCAGATTATTCTCTCATCTTGTAGGAAATTCATACTTCAATGATATCTGACTTAGTGACTCGAGACTGCACAGACTTAAAAAAGGCAGCAAACATTTGGTCAAGTTCTTTCTAACAGCCCAATATTTCCATCAGAACCTGAACTCAAATGCACATTCCTAAACCTGTCATTTTTCAGCTAGTTTTAAGAATGAGGCAGAAGGAACTGGGCGTCCAGAGAGAGAGGTGAGGGTGTGATTTAATGCCAGTAAACAGCTACTGATTGCCAAGGCCCTGAAAGCCCCGTCCACATGGGAAGCACAGGTGGCATCAGTATCAGGCCTCACACACAGATGGAGCACCACAACTCCTGCACCCGCAACTGATTTCACACAGAGGTAAGTACACCTTACAGTCTTTTATGTAACTCTTCAGCCCCCAAACATCACAGCATTTACTTGTGGGTGATTGAATTGAGTGAGACAAGAGGTTGCCACCCATGCAGGATAGAATCTGCTGCTTCTGCTTCCAGAGAACAGTGGGAACAGGCTGGGCTGTGGGTTGACTGTCACTCTGTCTCCTCCCACCTGCCTGTTCTGCAGAGACTAGCTCAGCCTCCATCCCCCTCGCTTCCTTCCCAGAGTCCAGCTCCAGCGGGTCAGGGTTTCCTGAAAGAGGGATGGCGTCAGCGCAGGGGAAAAAACTTGGACACTGACTCTGTTGCAAACAGGACAAATGCCGATTTATTGTCTTTTCCAACTCCTTTTATACCCTACATGTTTTTTGTCTTCAAGGTAATCAGTTACAATTTAATGGACTGGACAGGCAATGTATCTTTGTTCATCCTGTTTTGATCTTAAAACGTTATCATCCTAAACATTAACTATAAATCTTATAAACTCCTAACATTTTCTAATGATTACCATATCTTAATGTCTATACAAAACTTACTTATTCCTATAACTATTACATTATAAATCACTACCAAGTTCTAAGCACTATAAGTATCACATAGATTAACAAGTCATACCTGTGACCTGCACACAGCAATTTGCAACTAGCTGGGGTAAACCAACATTTTCAAGGTTTCTTAGCTGCAGTTGGCCTGACTAGGTTTCCATAATTTCACACCTGGTGTTTAAAATCTGCATCATTTATCCTCTGTCAGGGAGAATGAGCTTCAATGTTTGCAAAACAAAAGGCCTCTCTGGTTCAAGTCACCATAGTCACAATCTCTAACCAGAATTATAAGCCTCCTTAACAAAGGGAAGTAAAGGCAAGGGTGCTGTAATTTTTTAAGCATAATACACCACATGTAGAAATTAAGTAAATGTAATTTTTGCATTGGCACTATTCCTAAAAATACAAACTGTAGCTTCTCAAATTTCTCCAATTAGTTGCCAATCAGAAGAAACAAAATCTTACAAGTAATTATCTACCTGCACATGATATTTTAAATCTCTATTGATAATTTCCTGGCAAGGTCAGTGAGTTCCCTGACAAACATTAAATCAAGTGCTTTCTGATTTTTTACAATTTTCCCAACTACAATGTTTAATCAAGTGATTGCGTGATCTAATACCAGGAGGCTGGAAACCTAGGGAGGAATTCAAATGAAGGGAAGGTAATTTTTCACGAATTCCCCTCTTGCCTTTTTGCAAGGGGTAGTGGAGTCATGAGTGGAATTTTGCTTTGCATCCTCAGACTGTACAGAACTTTTCGGCAGCACTAATAACAAAAGTAGAGGAAGCAAGGGTCTCAGATGCCCAGGTTCACTTTGTGACCCGGGGTCTTCAGCCCCCTGGACTTTGTCAGCAGGCAGGCCTCCATGGCTGGCTCCCCACACTTCCCGGCTACAGACTAGAGGGCTTCTGAGGGTGACCCAGGGCCCCGTGCATGTGGAAGCGTATGCTCCTAGGAGAGGTGCTCTCAGGGGGGACACTCCTTTGTTTCTACCTCGTCTTTGCCTCTGAAACAACAGTACAGAGACTTCACTTTGGGAATGTGTGTTTTATTCACTCCTGCCATCCGCTTGTATGCTAAAATAGTACCTTTGTCAAAGTGCTGATAGCTCTGCAAACACAAACACATGGCTATCAAGAATGGTTTCCCCATTTTTCGTGCTTTCTTCACTGTATGGAAATACCAGTGTCATACTGAACACTTGTGAGAAAGCTACGATTAATTTCCTACAGATTCTGTAGATGAGTAGACTGTAGCCCAGAGGTGTTAAGTGACTTGTCTAGGTTACAGGGCTATTAAGGCCCAGAGATGTTAAGTGGCTTGTCTAGATTGCACAGTTCTTAAGGCCCAGGGGTGTTGAGTGACTTTTCTGGGTTACAGGGTTATTAAGCAGCAGAACTCGAATTTGATACAGACTTTCTGGTTCTAAAGCACAGGATGTTCCACAGCCTCTCAGGAAAAACACAGGGAACAGCTATTCCCTTCCTTCACCTCTACTTCTGGACTTCAAAAGCAGTAATATTTTATGTAGGACATTTGACTTTGGTTAATACTTCATGAAATTTCTTTCTCTTTTAATTCACATTACAGTTTGTATTTCTCTCTTGGCAGTAAAGTTTCTGACAAAAAGCATCTGTGCTTACAACAAAGTAGCTTTATTTCTAGAGGTCTTACTTCACAAACCACAGCCTGGTGTCTAACAGAAGTCAGGCTATGTAGCATGTGGTCACTCTTCTGGGAAAGGGTCTTAGAGGAGGTGAGCCTTGGGCCACCTGTTAAACAAGAATGTGTGCACAGGGCTGGGGTTATGGTGTATAGATGGTTAAAAAGACCTGGAGCTGTGATGGGCTAAAAGAGTAAGAAAGGATGGGGATGTAGAAATACTGTTACAGAGGAATTCTGCTTTTAGAGGCTCCCAGAACCCAGGAGTGAGCTGGGAGTTGAAGACTGGCCTCAGCCCTGGTCTCTGCTTATCTTCCTCAACTTCCCCTTCCTGTGGTCCCCAAGTTGGACATTCTGACCCTCAGTGTTTCTGACCTTGGTGTAGATAAAAGTGCTTTCCAGTCAGGTATGCCAAGATGGAGAAGACAGTTTTTAATAGAGTCTTACATTTAAAAAGAATAAAACCGAAACTGACCGTGTAAAAGAAGAAAAAGCAAAGTCAAAAGTCTAGAAAAACTGGGAGAAAAGTTGAGAAAGCCATGCATTTGCCTAGTACAGATTTCTTACCTTGTAGTTTCTCCCAGCCTTGCACAGCCAGTGCCCAAACATACCGGCCTTGGGGAGGTCCTGGGGACCCCACAGTGGAGGTCTCGATCCTGCCTTACCCCTGGCCAGCCTCTCCTCTGGGATAGGTCAGGGTATGCATCTTTATCTCGGGCCTTTCTTAGGTTTTGGTCCCTGTGGTGGCCTGGCTAAGTCCTTTTATCTTTGCATGGTGGGGAAGGACTGTCTGGTCCCCAGAGTCTTTGACACGTGCCCTGTCTCTCAGCCAGCTCTTCCTGCTGGCTGCAGTGGGCTGCATGGA
>NW_007150362.1:0-970 GCF_000164805.1 Carlito syrichta | reverse complement strand
TAGCAAACTAGTGTGTCAGCTGGTGTGTAGGCAAGCTGGCTAGTTAGATAATGAGTTAAGTCAACTGGTTGAGTAAGCTAGCTAACTCTTTAGTTAACGAATTAAGTAAGATGATTAAGTCAGCTAGCTAGCATGTTAGATAAGGAGTAAGCTTACTAGTTAGCTAGCTGGTTAAGTCAGCAAGCTAGCTAGGCCACTATTTAAGTCAGCTTGGTAGCTAGGTAGCTAGCTGGTTAGATAACTATTTAAGTTAGCTGGCTAGCTAGGTAGCTAGCTAGTTAACTCAGCTAGTTAAATCAGCTAACTAACCAGACGTCTAGCTAGGTAGCAAGCTAGTAAAGTTATTTGGCTAACCATCTGGCTAGCTGGTTAATTCAGCTAGTTAAGAGAGCTGGCTAGCCAACTGGCAATGTATGTAGCTAGCTAGTTAAGTCAGCTAGATAGCTACCTGGCTAGTAAGTGATGTCAGCATGTTAAATCAGCTGGCTAGTCAACTGTTTAGTTGGTTAACTAGGTAATTTAGTCAGCTGTCTAGCCAGCTGGCTAGGAAGGTAGCTAGCTAAATATGTCAGCTTGCTATCCAGCAGGCTAGGTATTCAAGTAAGATAGTTAAGTCAGCTGGCTAGTCTGCAGACTATATAGGTATCTAGCTAGTTAAGTGAGCTGGCTGGAAAGCTTGCTAACTAAAGTCAGCTAGGTAAGTCAGTTGGCTAGCGAGCTGGCTAGATAGGTATCCAGCTAATGAAGTCACCTGGCTGGCCAGCTGACGAGCTGGTTAAGTCAGCTAGTTAAGTCATCTGCAACCTGCTGCCTAGCTAGTTAAGTCAGCTCGTTAAGTCTGTTGGCTATCCAGTTGGTTAGCTAGTTAAAAAGCTAGTTAAGTCAGATGGCTAGCTATCTGGTTAGTTAGTTATTTCTGCTAGTTAAGTCATCTGATAACCTAGGAATCTATGTAAGTCACCTAGTTATG
>NW_007150361.1:0-742 GCF_000164805.1 Carlito syrichta | reverse complement strand
GTTAAGTCACGTAGTTAAGTCAGCTATCTAGCCAGCTGGCTAGCCATACAGCAAGCTACTTAAGCAGCTGACTATCAAGAAGGCCCAGCTATTTACGTCAGCTAGTTAAGTCAGCTGACTTGCCAGCTGGCTAGCTAGGTAGCAAACTAGTTAAGTCAGTTGGCTAGTCAGCTTGCTAGCTATTTAAGTCAGCTTGTTTATTCACCTGGCCTCCCAGCTGGCTAGTTAGGTATCTAGCTTGTTAAGTCAGCTGGATATCCATCATTCTAGCTAGTGTTTTCAGCTAGCTATATCAGCTCGCTAGCCAGCTGGCTAAATTGCTATTTCAGCTATATGAGTCAGCTGGCTAACCAGCTGACTAGCTGGTTAAGTCAGCTAATTAATTCAAGTGATTAGCCAACTGGCTAGCTAGGTAGCTTGCTACATTAGTCAGCTGACTAGCCAGCTGGCTACCTGGTTAAGTCAGCTAGTTAAGTCAGCTGGCTAGTAACCTGGATAGTTAGGTAGCTAGCTAATTAAGTCAGCTGGCTAGCCAGTTGGCTACCTAGTTGAATCAGTGAGTTAACTGAGCAGGCTAGACAAATGGCTAGCTAGGTGGCTAGCTAATAAAGCCAGCTGGCTAGCCAGATGGCTATCTAGTTAAGTCTGCTAGTTAAGTCTGTTAGTTAGCCGGCTGGCTAGCTAGGTGTCTGGCAAGTTAATCCAGCTGGTTAGCAGGCTTGTTAGGTAGGTGGCCAGCTGG
>NW_007150360.1:0-727 GCF_000164805.1 Carlito syrichta | reverse complement strand
AGTCAACTAGCTATTCAGTTTGGTAGTCAGCTAGCTAGCTGGTCAACTAGATAGTTAAGTCAGCTATCCAACTAACTAGCCAGTTAGCTAGCTAGTTAATTCAGCTAGCTAGACAGCTAGGTAGCTTGTTTGGTATTCAGTTATGCCAGCTAGATAGCCAGCTAGCTAGTCAGCTAGCTAGTTAAATCAGCTAGCAAGACAGCTAGGTACTTAGCGAACCAGTTGGGTAGAAACTCAGCTAGCTGGTCATCTAACTAGTGGGATTGTTCGCTTTCCATCAGGTCAGCTAACTAGTTGGCTCCCTTGACTGCCGACCGGGCTGCAAACTAGTCAGCTTGCTCACCAGCCAACAGGTTACCTAACTTGTCTGCTCTCTCACAGGCCAACAGTTTAGCTAGCTAGTCGGCTTGCTCTCCAGCTGACTAGATAACTCATCTCACCAATATGCTTGCACGTCAGCTGAATAATTAAGGCAGCTCGCCTGTCACCTCACTCATTGGTCGATTAGTTAAGTCGTCTCACCAGTCGGCTCCCTGGCCGGCTGACTAGTTAAGTCCTCTGACCAGTCGGCTCACTTGCCAGTCGACTAAAGTCAGCTGAGCAGTCAGTTCCCTTGCCAGTTGAATAGTTAAGTCAGCTGAGGATAGGCACAGTGTCAGCTGACTAGTTATGTCAGTTGACCTGTCAGATCACTCACCGGACAATGAGATAATCAGCTCACCTGTAG
>NW_007150359.1:0-883 GCF_000164805.1 Carlito syrichta | reverse complement strand
CCATCAGTTCATTCGCCAGTGAACTAGTTAATTCAGCTGACCAGTCGGCTCACTCATGGGTCGACTAGTTAAGTCAGGTAATCTGTCGGCTCACTCACCACCTGACTAGTTAAGTCAGATAACCATTCGTTCTACTAGCCGTATGACTAGTTAAGTTAGCTAACCAATCGGCCGACTAGTGGGCCAATTTGTCAGTCAATAATTTAGGTTAGCTAACTAGTCGGCCGACTAGTTAGGTCATCTAATTAGTCAGTCAACTAATCAGACTACTAGCTAGGTCAGCAAATTAGTCAGCCAACTTGTTAACTGAGCTAACAAGTTGCCAACTCGTCAGTAAACTATTTAACCCAGCTAAATAATCGGCCGATTATTCGGCCAATATTTTTTGCCAGCAAACAAGTCGGCCAAGAAGTCAGTCAATGTATTAATCCAACTAACTAGTTGGCTGACTCATCAGCCAAGTTAAGTCACTTAGCTAACACGTTAACCAATTAGTTAAGTCAGCTATTTATCTCCTTTACCAACTAGTTAAAACAGTTATCTAACTCATTAACCAACTTGTTAAGTCAGCTAGCTATCTCGTTAGCAAACTAGCTAAGTCAGTTAGCTAAGTCAGCTAGCTAACCAGCTAGCTAGATAAGTCAGCTAGCTAAATCAGCTAGATCACTTGTAAGCTAACTACTTAAGTCAGCTACTTAATTCTGCTTTCTGACTAGTTAACTAATTAATTAAGTCAGCTAGTTATTCAGCTAATTAAATATTTAGCTAATTATTTAATTCACGTAGTTTAGTAATCTAGCTAACTAGTTAAGTCTGCCAGTTAAGTAAGCTAGTTAGTCAGTTATCTAATTTCATCAGTAGTTAACTAACAGTTAAGTTAGCA
>NW_007150358.1:0-823 GCF_000164805.1 Carlito syrichta | reverse complement strand
CAATTAGTCAGCCAACTTGCTAACTGAGCTAACATGTTGCCAACTCGTCAGTAAACTATTTAACCCAGCTAAATAATCGGCCGATTATTCAGCCAATATTTTTTGCCAGCAAACAAGTCGGCCAAGAAGTCAGCCAATGTATTAATCCAACTAACTAGCTGGCTGACTAATCAGCCAAGTTGTCACCTAGCTAACACGTTAACCAATTAGTTAAGTCAGCTATTTATCTCCTTTACCAACTAGTTAAAATAGTTATCTAACTCATTAACCAACTTGTTAAGTCAGCTAGCTATCTTGTTAGCAAACTAGCTAAGTCAGTTAGCTAAGTCAGCTAGCTAACCAGCTAGCTAGCTAAGTCAGCTAGCTAAATCAGTTGATCACTTGTAAGCTAACTACTTAAGTCAGCTACTTAATTCTGCTTCCTGACTAGTTAACTAATTAATTAAGTGAGCTAGTTATTCAGCTAATTAAATATTTAGCTAATTATTTAATTCACGTAGTTTAGTAATCTAGCTAACTAGATAAGTCTGCCAGTTAAGTAAGCTAGTTAAGTCAGTTATCTAATTTCATCAGTAGTTAACTAACCGTTAAGTTAGCAGGTTGAGTCAGGTAGTTAGCTAGTTAAGTAATGTATTAAGTCAGCTGGTTGAGTCATCTAGCTAGCAAGTTAGAAAATGGGTTGATTCAGATGGTTGAGTAGGCTAGGTAGCTAGTTAGTTAATGAGTTAAGTCAGCTGGATGAATCAGCTAGCTACCTAGCTAGCTAACGATTTAAGTCAACAGGTTGTGTCAGCTATCTAGCTCATTAACTAACGAGTTAAGT
>NW_007150357.1:0-783 GCF_000164805.1 Carlito syrichta | reverse complement strand
TCACCTCATTAAGTCAGTTGGCTAGCCATCTCCCTAGCCAGTTAAAAAAAACTAGTTAATTCAGATGGCTAGACAGCAGGCTAGCTAGTTATTTCAGCTAGTTTAATCAGCTGGCTAGCTACGTAGCTAGCTAGTTAAGTCAGCTAGTTAAGTCAGCTGAGAAGGCAGCTGGCTAGCTACACAGCCTGCTACTTAAGTCAGTTAGCGAGACAGCTAGCTAGCTAGATAAGTCACCTAGTGAATTCTGCTGGATAGCCTGGTGGCTAGTTATGTAGCAAACTAGTTAATTCAACTGTCTAGAAAACAGGCCACTAGTTAAGACAGCTAGTTAAGGCAGATGGATAGCAAACTGGTTGACTAGGTAGTGACCTAGTTAAGTCGGTTGGCTAGACAGCTGACTAGCTAGTCATGTCAGCTAGTTAAATCTGCTGACTATCCATGTGGCTAGAGAGGTAGAGAGCTAGTTAGGTTAGCTGGCTAGCCGCTTGGATATCTAGTTAAGTCAGCTAGTATAGTTACCTGGCTGGCCAGCTGCCTAGCTCATTAATAAACTAGTTAAGTAAGCTTGCTAATCTGCTGGCTAGCTATTTGTCACCCTGTTAAGTCAGTTGGCTAATCAGCTCGCTTGCTAGTTAAAAAACTAGTTAAGTCAGATGACTAGACAGCTAAGTAACTAGTTATTTCAGCTAGTTAAGTCAAATTGCTAGCTAGGTAGGTATCTACTTAAGTCAGCTAGTTATATCAGCTAGCTAGGTAGTTAAGTCAGCTAGTTAAGTCGTCTGA
>NW_007150356.1:0-740 GCF_000164805.1 Carlito syrichta | reverse complement strand
AACTAGTCAGATAACTAGTGGGCTCAATCGATTTCCATCAGGTCAGCTAATTAGTCAGCTCGCTCGCCTGCAAACTGGTCAGCAAACTAGTCAGCTCGCTTGCCAGCCAACAGGTCAATGAAATTATCAGCTCGCTCACAGGCCAACAGGTCAGCTAACTAGTCGGCTTGCTTGCTAGCCGACTAGTTAAGTCAGCTCAATGGTCAGCTCGCTGACTAGTTAACTCTTCTGACCATTCGGCTCACTCGCTATCTGACTAAATTCAGCTGACAGGTCAGCTCACTCACCAGCTTATTAGTTAAGTCAACTGATCAGTCAGCTTACTCGTGGACCAAATAGCTAATTCAGCTGACCAGTCGGCTCACTGGCTGGCCGACAAGTTATGTCAGCTCAACTGTGGGCTCACTCACTGGCTGACAAGTTAAGTAAGCAAACCAGTCGGCCGACTAGCCAGCAAACAATTTAAGTCAGCTAACCAATTGGTCGACTAGTTGGCCAACTTGTCAGCTGACAAGTTAAGTCAGCTAACTTGTGGGCTGACTAGTTAGGCAAGATAAATAGTCGACCAACTAGTCAGCCGAGTACTTAGGTGAGCAAACTAGTCAACCAACTACTTAATCAAGCTAACTTGTGGGCCAATTCGTCAGTTAAGTAATTAACCCAGCTAACTAGTACGCTGAATAGACAGCCAACTTGTTAAGCCTGCTAACAAGTCAGCTGAGTAGTCAGCCAACGTGTTA
>NW_007150355.1:0-916 GCF_000164805.1 Carlito syrichta | reverse complement strand
CTCACCAGTCATCTCATTCACCACCTGACTAGCTAAGGCAGCTTGCCCGTCGAATCATTCGCTGGCCGACTAGTTAAGTTGGCTCACAGGTCGGCTCTCTCACCGGCCTGCAAGTTAAGTCCTCTGACCAGTCGGCTCACTCGCCAGCCAACTAAAGTCAGCTGACAAGTCAGTTCACTCCTGGCTGACTAGTTAACTCAGATGAACTGTCGGCTCACTTGCCGGACAATGAGTAAAGTCTACTCACCTCTCAGCTCACTCACCAGATGACAAGTTAATTCAGCTAACCAGTCAGTCGCCTAGCCGGCTAACTAGTAAAGTCAGCTAACCAATCGGCCGACTAGTTGGCTAACTTGTCAGCCAACAAGTTAGTTCAGCTACTAAATGCCACAAGATAGGCCAGCTAATTAGTCAGCCTACTAATTGGCCAACTAGTTAGTTCAGCACAGCAGCCATCCAAGTAGTTAATAGAGCTGACTAGTGGGCCAAATCATCAGCCAAAATGTTAAGTCACTTAGGTAATTCATTAAACAACTAGTAAAGTCAGGTAGTTAACTAGATTACCACCTAGTTAAAAGGGGTAGCTGACTCATTAACCAACTCATTGTCAGCTAGCTATCTCATTAGTTAACTAGTTAAGTCAGCTAGCTAAGTCAGCTAGCTAAGTCAGGTAGCTAAGTCAGCTAGCTCACTAGTTAGCTGAAAATTTAACTCAGGTAAAGTCTGTTAACTAACTAGTTAGCTAATTAGTTATGCCAGCTAGTCATTCAGGTAGTTAAATTGTTAGCTAACTATTTAAATCAGTTAGTTAAGTCAACTAGCTAAGTAGTTAAGTCTGCCAGTTGTCAGTTACCTCAGTAGTTGTCACCTACCTAATTCAGTTAGTTAAGTTAGCTTTCTAATGAAGTCAACTGGT
>NW_007150354.1:0-351 GCF_000164805.1 Carlito syrichta | reverse complement strand
TGGTCTGAGGGACAATGGGAAGCCATTGTAGAATCTTCAACAGGAGCATGGAAATTGGAGCTGCTTGTAGGTAGATATTATATCAATGTAAGGGGTTCTTTCTCTGTTGATTATGGCTGCTGATTCAGCCAAAGGAAAATGGAGTTCTGAATGGGCTTGTACCTCCAGCGGTGAATGCAGGTACTGTCAAAGGGAGGTGCAGGCAGTTGTCCGACATTCTCAAAAGGTCCCTGCTCTCCCGAGAATGACTTGATGCTTATTGCTAATAACAAGGATGGCAATTCATTCACCTTTTTCTGCGCTGGCATTCCTTTTAAAGCCCTCCATATCAACTGAGAATGGTTCTGGATA
>NW_007150353.1:0-407 GCF_000164805.1 Carlito syrichta | reverse complement strand
TAGTTAAAAAGCTAGTTAAATCAGATGGGCAGACAGCTGGCTCGCTAGTTATTTTAGCTAGTTAAGTCAGCTGGCTAGCTAGAAAGCTATCTAGTTAAGTCACCTAGATATGTCAGCTACCTAGCTAGTTATGCCAGCTAGTTAAGTCAGCTAGCTATATGATAGCTAGCTAGGGAACTAGCTAGTTAAATCAGCTATTTAAGTTAGCTGGCTAGCTAGGTAGCTAGCTACTTAAGTCAGCTAGTTAAGTCAGATGGTTAGCTAGTTAAGTCATTAAGTTAACTCAGTTGACTACCCAGCAGCTTAGCAGGATAGCTAGCTAGTTAATTCTGCTGGCTAGCCAGCTAGCTAGCTAGTTAAGTCACCTAGTTAAGTCAGTTGGCTGGCCAGCAGGTTAGCTAGGTCGT
>NW_007150352.1:0-494 GCF_000164805.1 Carlito syrichta | reverse complement strand
CTCAGCTAGCTGGTAAGTTTACTAGTGGGCTCCCTTGCTTTCCATCAGGTCAGCTAACTATTTGACTTGCTCACCAGCCAACAGGTCAACTAATTTGCGGGCTCACTCGCAGGCTAATAAGTCAGCTAACTAGTTGCCTTGCTAGAGAGCTGGCTAGTTAAGTCAGCTCACTGGTCGGCTCACTCGCGGCGACTAGTTCTGGCAGCACACGTGTTGGCTCACTCACCAGATGACTAGTTAATTCAGCCAATCAGTCAACTCACTCGCCGGCTGACTAGTTAAGTTAGCTAACCTGTCAACTCACTCACCAGTTGACTAGTTAAGTCTTCTAACTGGTCGGCCTACTAGCCAGACCACTAGTTAAGTCAGCTAACTAATCGGATGACTAGTGGGCCAACTTGTCAGCTGATAAGTTAGGTCAGCTAACTAGTCTGCTGACTAGTTAGGTCAGCAAACAAGTAGGCCAACTAGTCGACCGACTAGTTAGGTCAGCA
>NW_007150351.1:0-4920 GCF_000164805.1 Carlito syrichta | reverse complement strand
GCTACATAGCTAGCTATCAAGCTAGCTAGTTGACTTAACTAGCTGACTTAACTAGTTACCTAGCTAACTAACTAGATGGCTTAACTAGCTAGTTACCTAGCTAGCCAGCTGACTTAACTAGCTGAAATAACTTGCCAGCCAGTTGTCTAGCCATCTAACTTAACTACCTTTTTAACGAGCTAGCGATCTGGCTAGCCAACTGACTTAAAGAGGTGACTTAACTAGCTAGCCAGCTGGTTAGCCAGCTGACTTAACTAGTTGATTTACAAGTTGGGCAGCTGGCAAGCCATGTGACTAAACTAGCTGACTTAAGTAGATATTGTAACAGCTAGTCAGCTGACTTAACAAGTTCTCTACCTCTCTAGACACCTGGATAGCCAGCTGAGTTAACTAGCTGACTTAATTAGCTAGCCATCTGGCTATCCAACTGACTTAACTAGGTCACGAACTAGCCTGTCAGCAGGCTAGCCAGCTGACAACCAGCTTTCTTAACTAGCTGGTCTGATTTCTAACCAGTTGAATTCACTAGCTTTCTACATAGCTAGCCAGCTAAGTATCCAGCTGAATTAACTAGGTGACTTATCTAGCTAGCCAGCTGACTAGCCAGCTGACTTAACTACCAAGCTGCCTAAGCTACCCAGCTGGCTTCTCAGCTGACTTACCTAGGTGACTTAACTAGCTAGTCAGCTGGCCAGACAGCTGACATAACTAGCTAGCCACATAGCTAGCAAGCTGTCAAGCTATCTGTCTTTACTAGCTGACTTAACTAGCTAGTCAGCTGCCTAACCAGTTGACTTAATTGCCTAGCTACCTAGCTAGTCAGTTGACTTAACTAACTGATATAACTAGAGAGTCTGCTGGCTACCCATCTGTCATAACCAGCTTTTTAACTAGCTAGTCAGCTGGCTAGACAACTGACTTCACCAGATGACTTAACTAGATTTCCAGTTGGTTAGCCAGCTGACTAAACTAGCTGACTTTACTAGCTGTCAGGCTGGCTAGTCAGCTGACTTAATTGACTAACTACCTAGCAAGCCAGCAGCCTAGCCAGCTGACTTAACTAGCTAAATTAATGAGCTAGCCAGCTGGCTAGCCAGCAGAGTTAACTAGCTAGCTACCTAGCTTGACAGCTGGTTAACCAGCTGATTTAAGCAGCTGACATAACTAGATAGCCTGATAGCTAGCCAGCTCATTTTGCTAGGTACATAACTACATAGCCCTCTGGCTTGCCAACTGATTTAACACCTAAGTACCTAGCTAACCTGCTGGCGAGCGAGCTGACTTAACTACGTGACTTAACTAGCTAGCCAGCTGGCTAGCCAGCTGATTTAACTAACTAGCTACCCTGCTAGGTAGCTGGCCAGCCAGCTGACTTGACTAACTGACTTAATTAAATAGATGCTTAGTTAACCATCTGACTTAACTAGCTGATTTAACTAGCTAGCTACCTAGCTAGCAAGTTGGCTGGATAGCTGACTTAACTAGTTGACTTAACTAGCTAGCCAGCTGACTGGCAAGCAGACTTAATTAGCTGACAACTAGCTAGCCAGATCGCTGGCCAGTTGAATTAATTGGCTGACTTAACCAGGTAGCCAGCTGGCTAGGCAGCTACCTAGCTAGCCAGCTAGGAGGCCAGCTGAATTAACTAGTTGACTTAAATAGCTAGCCAGCTGGTTACCCAGCTGACTTAACTAGCTTGCTACCTAACTAGCCAACTGAATATCCAGCTTATATAACTAGTTAACTTTACCTGCTAGCTAGTTGGCTAGCCAGCTGACTCAACTAGCTGAATTAACTAGTTAGTGAGCTGGCTAGCCAACTGACTTAACTAGCTCTCTACCTTGCTAGATTGCTGGCTAGCCAGCTGACTTACCTAGCTGACTTCATTAGCTAGCCAGCTGGCTATCCAACTGACTTAATTAACTCGCTACCTACCTAGCCAACTGGCTAGCCAGCTGACTTAACTAGCTGATTTAAACAGCTGGCCTCCTTGCTAGTCTGCTGAATCAACTACCTTGCTATATAGCTAGCCAGCTGGCTAGCCAGCTGACTAAACTGGGTGACAACTAACTGGCCAGCTGGTTTGACAGCTGACTTAACTAGCTACCTGGCTAGCCAGTTCTCTATTCAGCTGACTTTACTAGGTGACTTAACTAGCTAGCCTGCTGGCTAGCAGACTGATTTAACTGCCTAGGTACCTAGTTAGCCAGCTAGATAGCCAGTTGACTTAACTATCTAGCTACCTACATAACCCACAGTCTTGCCAGCTGACTTAACTACCTAGGAACCTAGCTAACATGCTGGCTAGTGAGCTGATTTAACTAGGTTCCTTAACTAGCCATATAACTGGCTAGCCAGCTGACTTAACTAGGTAGCTACCCAGCTAGGCAACTGGCTAGCTAGCTGACAAACTGATGACTTAACTAGCTAGCAAGCTGACTTATCTAGCTGACTTAGCTAGCTAACTACCTAGCTAACCAGTTGTCTTATCTAGCTGGCTTATCTAGCTAGCTACCTTTCTAGATATTTAGCTATACAGCTGACTTAACTAGCTGACTTAACTAGCTGACTTAACTAGCTATCTAGCTGCCATAACTAGCTGACTTATATAGCTAGCTTTCTAGCTAGCCAGCTGACTTAACTAGTTGAAATAACCAGCTAGCCAGATGGCTAGCCATCTGACTTAATTAGCATTTTAACTAGTTAGCCAGATGAATAGACAACAGTCTTAATGAGCTGACTTAACTAACTAGCCAGCTGGTTGCCAGCAGACTTAACTAGCTGATTTAACTTGCTAGCCAGCTGGTTGCCAGCTGACCTAACTAGCTGACTTAACCAGCTAGTTGGCAGGCTAGACAGCTGACTTAACTAGCTGGCTACCTATCTAGCCAGCTGGCTAGCCAGCTGATTTACCTAGCTGACTTAAGCTAGCTAGCTGGCTAGCCACCTCACTTAACCTGCTAGCTATCTATGTAGCCAGCAGCTAGCCAACTGACATAACTAGCTGACTTGAGCAACTATCCTGCTGGCTAACAAGCTGACTTATCTAGCTAGCTACCTACCTAGACAGCAGGCTAGACAGCTGACTAAACTAGCTGACTTAATCAGCTAGCCAGTTGGCTAGCCAGCTGACTTAACTCACTGACAACCCTAGCTAGCCAAGTAGCTATCTAGCTGAGTAAACTAGCTAGCTACCTACCTAGCCAGTTGACTAGCCAGCTATCTTAACGAGCTGAATGAACCAGCTAGCCAACTGGCTAGCCATCTGACTAAACTATCTCACTACCTAGCTAGCCAGCAGACGTATGTAACTGACTTAACTAGAAGCTACCTGACTTAACTAGAAGCTACCTAGCTAGCCAACTGACTTTAATAGTTAGCTAACTAGCTAACTACCAGCTAACATGCTGACTTCAATAGTTAGCTGCTTCGCTAGCTAGCTGACTTAACCAGGTAGATAACCAGTTAGCTTATTTGTTATCTAACGTGCTAGTTAGGTGACTTAAACATCTGACTTATCTTGTTAGCTAATGAGCTGGCTAGCTGACTCAACCAACTGACTTAACTCGTTAGCTAACTAGCTAGCTGACCATCCAGCTGACTTAACTCATTAGATAACTAACTAGCTAGCCTACCCAACCAGCTGACTCAACCTGTTTGCTAACTAGTTAGCTAGCTGACTCAACATGCTGACTTAACCCTTTAGCTAACTAGATAGCTAGCTGTCTTAGCCATCTGACAAAATTAGAAGCTGACTTAAATAGCTGACTTAGCTAGCTGACTTAACTACTTAGCTAGCTGACTTAACTGGCTGACTTAACTAGTTAGCTAGCTGACTTAACTACCTGAATTAAATAATTAGCTAACTATTTAACTAGCTGAAGAACGAGCTGATTTAACTAATTAGCTAACTTGTTAGGTAGAAGACTTAAGTAGCTGACTTAAATAATTAGCCAAATAGTGAGCTAGGTGATTTAGATAGATGACTAAGCCAGCTAGTTAGTTAGCTATCTGATTTAGCTAGCTGACAAATAGTTGGCTAACAAGATAGCTAGCTGAATTAACGAGTAGGTTAATGACAGATAAAAGTTTTAACTAGTTGGTAAATGAATTAAAGAGCTGACTTAACTAGTTGGTTAATGAGTTAGCTAGGTGACTTAACTTGTTGGCTGACCAGTTGGCCGACTAATTAGCTGGTTTAACTTGTTGGCTTACAACTCTGCTGACTTCTTAGCTGGCTTAACAAGCTGGCAGACTATTCGGCCGACTATTTAGTGGGGTTAACTAGTTGACTGACTATTTGGCCCCCTAGTTAGCTCAGTTAAGTAGTTGGCTGGCTAGTTTGCTGACCTAACTAGTCGGTCGACTAGTTGGCCTACTTGTTTGCTGACCTAACTAGTCAGCAGACTAGTTAGCTGACCTAACTTATCAGCTGACAAGTTGGCCCACTAGTCATCCGATTAGTTAGCTGACTTAACTAGTGGTCTGGCTAGTAGGCCGACCAGTTAGAAGACTTAACTAGTCAACTGGTGAGTGAGTTGACAGGTTAGCTAACTTAACTAGTCAGCCGGCGAGTGAGTTGACTGATTGGCTGAATTAACTAGTCATCTGGTGAGTGAGCCAACACGTGTGCTGCCAGAACTAGTCGCCGCGAGTGAGCCGACCAGTGAGCTGACTTAACTAGTCAGCTCTCTAGCAAGGCAACTAGTTAGCTGACTTATTAGCCTGCGAGTGAGCCCACAAATTAGTTGACCTGTTGGCTGGTGAGCAAGTCAAATAGTTAGCTGACCTGATGGAAAGCAAGGGAGCCCACTAGTAAACTTACCAGCTAGCTGAGTTGCTAGCCAATTAGTTAGCTAAGTAACTAGCTGATTTGCTATCTGACTTAACTAGCTAGGTGACTACATAGCGGGCTATCTA
>NW_007150350.1:0-791 GCF_000164805.1 Carlito syrichta | reverse complement strand
TTAAGTCAGCTTCTAATTTTGTCAGATGGTTAAGACAACTAGCTATCTAGTTAGTTAAAGGGTTAAGTCAGCAGGCTGAGTCAGGTTGTTAGCTAGTCAACCAATGGGTTAAGTCAGCATGTTGAGTCAGCTAGCTAACTAGTTAGCAAACAGGTTGAGTCAGCTGGTTGGGTAGGCCGGCTAGCTAGTTAGCTAATGAGTTAAGTCAGCTGGATGGTCAGCTAGCTAGTTAGCTAACGAGTTAAGTCAGTTGGTTGAGTCAGCTAGCTAGCTCATTAGCTAACAAGATAAGTCAAATGTTTAAGTCACCTAGCTAGCACGTTAGATAACGAATAAGCTAACTGGTTATCTACCTGGTTAAGTCAGCTAGCTAGCAAAGCAGCTAACTATTGAAGTCAGCATGTTAGCTGGTAGTTAGCTAGTTAGCTAACTATTAAAGTCAGTTGGCTATCTAGGTAGCTTCTAGTTAAGTTAGGTAGCTTCTAGTTAAGTCAGCTACATACGTCTGCTGTCTAGCTAGGTAGTGAGATAGTTTAGTCAGTTGGCTAGCCAGCTTGCTAGCTGGTTCATTCAGCTCGTTAAGATAGCTGGCTAGTCAAGTGGCTAGGTAGGTAGCTAGCTAGTTTAGTCAGCTAGATAGCTACTTGGCTAGCTAGGGATGTCAGTGAGTTAAGTCAGCTGGCTAGCCAACTGGCTAGCTGTTTAAGTCAGCTAGTTTAGTCAGCAGTCTAGCCTGCTGTCTAGGTAGGTAGCTAGCTAGATAAGTCAGCTTGCTAGCCAGCAGGATAGTG
>NW_007150349.1:0-1200 GCF_000164805.1 Carlito syrichta | reverse complement strand
GTAATAGAAACAGATAACATTTAATGATAGTAATAAAGACAGTCCCCAAATATGTAACTATGATGGTTCTTCTATTTGAGAGGCATTGTGATGGTACCCTGATGTCAGAATGCTCAGTTGAATTTTTTGACTTCATGATGGTGCAAAAGTGATACACATTCAGTAGAAACCATACTTTAAGTACCCATACAGCCACTCTGTTTTTTTTTACTTTCAGTTCAGTGTTCAATAAATTACATGAGATATTTAACATTTTATTAGAAACAGCCTTTGTGGTAGATGATTTTACCTAAATGTGGGCTAATGTAAGTGTCCTGAGCACATTTAAAGCAAACTAGGTTATGACATTTGGTAGGTTAGGTGTATTAAATGAATTTTTGGCCTATGATATTTTCAACTTATGATGTCATAACCTCATCATAAGTTGAGGCACTAGATGAAGTACTAATGGGGAACATTATGAAAGATGGATACAGCTGATAACTCTGAAACCCATTGATTACTCTTAACATCACATAAACAGAAGCAATCAGAAATTAGGTACCTCCTGATAGAACCTGACCATAGCATAAAATGGACAAAATTTAGACTTTAATGTGATCAAAACTCTAAATCTACCTAACAGCTTCCAGGACATATAGGAGATTGAAAAACATGCTAAACAATACCCCAGGCATGCACTTGGCAAAATCTAGAATGTGGGAAACTCTACTAAAATAATTGCACATTACTTTAACAGATAACTTAGGAGGGAAAACAAAAGAGCCTGAAGAAACCTATAGAGAACAGTAAATTGAGACATATTAAACACTGCAATAAGGAAATGAAGGAATTTTAAACAGAATAGATATTTGATGATACAATGAAATTAGTGTTAATTTTTTAACATAATAATGATACTGTAATTATACTTTTAAAATGATACCTTATCTTTGAGAGATATATACTTGAATATTCAGCCAGGCTCAGTGGTTCAGCCTGTAATCCCATACTTTGGGAAGCCAAAGTGAATGGATTGTCTGAGCCCGCGGGTTTGAGACCCCACCTGGGCAACTTGGCGAGACCTTATCTCTACAATAAATCAAAAAATTACCTGGGTGTGATAGTGCACACCTGTAGTTCCAGCTACTTGGAAGCTTAAGGTGGAAGGTTCGCTGGAGCCCAGTAGGTCCAGGCTGCAGTGACCAGGAGCGGCCACTG
>NW_007150348.1:0-795 GCF_000164805.1 Carlito syrichta | reverse complement strand
CTCCCCCTTGAGCCCCTTTTTCTTCTTTGTGCCAATTTTGCCTCCATTTTCTGGTCATAGCCTCTTTGTCAAGGCCCTATGGGTCAATGATTTAGTTGGACACGCTGTCTGGGTTTAATTTCTTTTATTTATTTTTTGCCACTGAATGTTGTCTCTGTGGGGATTTTTCCCCAGAAACAAGCCTCTACTTTCATCCCAGTCTTGCCTCACTCCCAAAATACACTAATACACATTGAGATCCCATGCTTTCAGGAACTTATGCCTTGCCTGTGTTCTTTGCCCCAGATAATCTCTCAGCTGGGTTGGGAATTATTCATTCTCTTTCCTTCTCTTCCATGTAGCTAGTAAAATATGCCTTGGATATAGCATTTACTTGATGAGGCAAGTAGGACTTTTAAGAGTAGTGAAAAACATAAAGTTTTATGGAAGAAACATATGGTAGGGTATATTGAAAGTCCTCATTGTACCTCGTCTCAACTCTGCCCTTTATCAAAGGAGAAATATGGGACTTGAAAAAGAGACATTTTGGCATGGTGCCATCTTTTCCAGAAGGCATATCCAGAACCATTCTCAGTTGATATGGAGGGCTTTTAAAGGAATGCCAGCGCAGAAAAAAGTGAATGAATTGCCATCCTTGTTATTAGCAATAAGCATCAAGTCATTCTTGGGAGAGCAGGGACCTTTTGAGAATGTCGGACAGCAGCCTGCACCTCCCTTTGACAGCACCTGCAGTCACCGCTGGAGGTCCAAGCCCATTCAGAGCTCCATTTTCCTTTGGCTGAATCAGCAGCCATA
>NW_007150347.1:0-566 GCF_000164805.1 Carlito syrichta | reverse complement strand
TCAACTCTGCCCTTTATCAAAGGAGAAATATGGGACTTGAAAAAGAGATATTTTGGCATGTTGCCATCTTTTCCAGAAGGCATATCCAGAACCATTCTCAGTTGATATGGAGGGCTTTTAAAGGAATGCCAGCGCAGAAAAAGGTGAATGAATTGCCATCCTTGTTATTAGCAATAAGCATCAAGTCATTCTCGGGAGAGCAGGGACCTTTTGAGAATGTCGGACAGCAGCCTGCACCTCCCTTTGACAGTACCTGCAGTCACCGCTGGAGGTCCAAGCCCATTCAGAGCTCCATTTTCCTTTGGCTGAATCAGCAGCCATAATCAACAAAGAAAGAACCCCTTATACTGATATAATATCTACCTACAAGCAACTCCAATTTCATGCTCCTGTTGAAGATTCTACAATGGCTTCCCATTGTCCCTCAGACAAAGTCCAAATGCCAGGGCTTATTGTTCCAGGTCTTGTGACAGAGCCCACCTTAGTCATGCAGGAGTTTTTTTTCTTTTTGCTTTCTTTTCTTTTTTTCAAATGGCTTTCCAGCCAAGACATTCTTCTGCAGCCTA
>NW_007150346.1:0-913 GCF_000164805.1 Carlito syrichta | reverse complement strand
TTTCCCTCCAAAGAACCATGGTCTTTTGAATTGTATCAAATTCACCAAAACCTTTGTATATGTACAGAAAAATGTAGTCTTGGGTTTGCCACTGGGTAACCCTGAAATTTTTCCAGGTCATGGTTCTTAGGTTGATCTCACCTAAACTGAGAATTTCTCAAGGCAGGGCCTACATAGGCTTGTACCATCTACAACCTTCCACATGTGGTAAAGGACCTTGTATAGGTACAGTGGAGTCATAGGACATACACATTTTGCTTTAGCAAATTAAACCATGGATCTATGCAAGTGGACATGAGACAGAGGGTGGGTGATTCCACATGAATTCCATGGGATAGGGAGGTTCCTTTGGTTGCCCTAGGCACCTGCATTTCTGTCTCTCCCAGTGTGACCATCTCCTTCCACTGCATATGACTTGCATATTAAAAGTGACTTTTTTCCCCCAATATAACATGCCCACACAGTGCAAGGCAACGACCTTATCTGGTAGCCCACAGAAGAAAGAGTGATTTATTCTGACACCATGGGGACGGTGTCTGTTCAAACTTAACAGGAAATGGATGCTGTTCTCTAATGTGTGTGCCTGCGTGAGGGAATTTTGACTCCACATGCTGTTACTGACTGATGAAGAACCCTAGCAGGGGACCCCTACTCTTCTCATGTCCGGAGCTGTCTTCTTTGTGAGCATGGTCCCCTGCCTGGGCCATTTCCTCCATTGGCAATCTTGACCCCCTCCCCTAAGCCTAGATGTGCATTGTCAAGGCCTGCTGCTTTTCCCCATGTGACCCTGGACATGTGGACTTGAACGTCTGGAGGAACTTGTTCAACCACTCCCTCTTCTTGTCCTTTGACCTGCCTCTTCCCTCTGGGAATAATCACTTGGTTCTTCCTCCACAATGCAGCTCAAATGCAC
>NW_007150345.1:0-688 GCF_000164805.1 Carlito syrichta | reverse complement strand
ATCTGGTAGCCCACAGTAGAAAGAGTGATTTATTCTGACACCATGGGGATGGTGTCTGTTCAAACTTAAGAGGAAATGGATGCTGTTCTCTAATGTGTGTGCCTGCGTGAGGGATTTTTGACTCCACATGATGTTACTGACTGATGAAGAACCCTAGCAGGGGACCCCTGCTCTTCTCATGCCCGGAGCTGTCTTCTTTGTGAGTATGGTCCCCTGCCTGGGCCATTTCCTCCACTGGCAATCTTGACCCCGTCCCCTAAGCCTAGATGTGCATTGTCAAGGCCTGCTGCTTTTCCCTATGTGACCCTGGACATGTGGACTTGAACGTCTGGAGGAACTTGTTCAACCACTCCCTCTTCTTGTCCTTTGACCTGACTCTTCCCTCTGGGAATAATCACTTGGTTCTTCCTCCACAATGCAGCTCAAATGCACCGGTCTCTGTTTAGTATCCCACCAATCCTGCTCATTGGAACAGCCTCCTAACTACCTCTTTGCCGCCCCTCTGGTGTTACATCACACTGTCCTATACACTGCTAACAAGGTCTCCTTCTAGAGTGCAGTGCTGAGGAAGACACTCCCTTGCTGGAAATCTTTCAGTGACTTCCCTTTTCCCACAGAATAAAACTCACATTGCTTATTTTGTTTTATTTTCTAGTGCAAATGAACAAGCCACTTCTGTGGGAATATG
>NW_007150344.1:0-657 GCF_000164805.1 Carlito syrichta | reverse complement strand
GAGGGGATCCGGCGGCAAGATGGCGACCTGGCAACCCAGTGTCTGAAGCCCTCTGCAAGGGAGATCTGCAGTGGGTATCTGACTCTCGCCCCCGGGAGGCTGGGGACCCCAGCATTGCAGCCTGCTCCTCAGACAGAGCTTGGCCATCGCTATCACTGGAACATCGCAAGGACTGGACATTTTTACTGCATTGCCCTCTCCCGCTGCTGCCGCAGCCCCTCCCCCCACCAGCGCTCCCGCCGCCGCCGCCGCCGCCGCCGCGCCCGCTGCGGCCTCTGGCACGGGTAGCTCATCACAACCCGGCCGGAGGAGATCCACATCAAACCGCTTCAGGGAAGATCTGCTGGGATCGCTGCCACCGCTCCTGCGACGGAGACTGTCCTGCCCACCCGGCGTGGGGCTCCTGTTGCCTGCTCGGAGGCAGGCAGCCATCTTTGTTCCTGTCCGGCCCCACCCCCTCTGGGGCAAGCAGATGAGATAGCACCACCTGCTGGCGATTCAAGGTAACAACACCGAAACGGGAGAGACAAGCTTTCATAAAGACATAGACTAAACTTCTGAACCGAGGTTATTCTGAACTGTCCTTCACAGCAGATCAGGGGAACTGACCCTAACTGCAAACTAATTTACCATCTTGAAAAAAAAAAAAACGAGAAA
>NW_007150343.1:0-741 GCF_000164805.1 Carlito syrichta | reverse complement strand
TCTGCAGTGGGTCTCTGACTCTCGCCCCCGGGAGGCTGGGGACCCCAGCATTGCAGCCTACTCCTCAAACAGAGCTCGGCCATCGCTATCACTGGAACATCGCAAGGACTGGACATTTTTACTGCATCGTCCTCTCCCGCTGCTGCCGCAGCCCCTCCCCCCACCAGCGCTCCCGCCGCCGCCGCCGCCGCCGCTGCGCCCGCCGCGGCCTCTGGCACGGGTAGCTCATCACAACCCGGCCGGAGGAGATCCACATCAAACCGCTTCAGGGAAGATCTGCTGGGATCGCTGCCACCGCTCCTGCGACGGAGACTGTCCTGCCCACCCGGCGCGGGGCTCCTGTTGCCTGCTCGGAGGCAGGCAGCCATCTTGTTCCTGTCCGGCCCCACCCCCTCTGGGGCGAGCAGATGAGATAGCACCACCTGCTGGCGATTCAAGGTAACAACACCGAAACGGGAGAGACAAGCTTCATAAAGACATAGACTAAACTTCTGAACCGAGGTTATTCTGAACTGTCCTTCACAGCAGATCAGGGGAACTGACCCTAACTGCAAACTAATTTACCAGCTTGAAAAAAAAAAAAAAAAAAACGAGAAATCAGACCTGAAAGGACATTGGACTTAAACGAAATGTCTCAGAGTGTGCTTCATTGATTCTATTAGTTTAATGACTTAATTTCTATTCCTACTGTATTGTTCCCTTTTTTCTCTTTTCCCTTTCCTTTTCTTCTCTTTTATTCTG
>NW_007150342.1:0-612 GCF_000164805.1 Carlito syrichta | reverse complement strand
TTATCGCAGCATTGTTCACAATAGCAAGGAACATGAAACAACCATGCTGCCCATCAAAAGAGGTCTGGATTAAAAAAACGTGGTACATATACACGATGGAATGCTACGCAGCCATAAAAAAGAACAAATCATGAATTTCGCAGCAACCTGGATGGAACTAGAGTCTATAATACTGAGTGACCTCTCACAAAAACAAAAATCCGAATATCACATGTTCTCACTCATATAATGGACCTTGAACATCCAATGCAATACTATGAGAAAATGACGGATAGTACTGGGAAACTATGGGGGGGAGGGGGATGGGATTAACAGTAGCAAATATCTGTCAGGGGATGGGAAAACACTTCTTATCTACAGGGTGCCTGAATGAAACGTCATTGTACACCTAACCCTTAACTGTACCCCACAAAACCATAATAAAAAATACTGATTAATGAAAAAATAAAAATAAAATATAAAATAGAGAAATTAAAATGTTATTCTGGATTTGAGTACATTAAATGGACACTTGAGAAACCAACATTTTTAACCTCGGGAATATTCAGACTTGAATAACTAGATAATTTAAGTGCATCTGAAAATAAATCATTAACTAAATAAGAGACAGGT
>NW_007150341.1:0-771 GCF_000164805.1 Carlito syrichta | reverse complement strand
CGTCTATAATACTGAGTGACCTCTCACAAAAACAAAAATCCGAATATCACATGTTCTCACTCATATAATGGACCTTGAACATCCAATGCAATACTATGAGAAAATGACGGATAGTACTGGGAAACTATGGGGGGGAGGGGGATGGGATTAACAGTAGCAAATATCTGTCAGGGGATGGGAAAACACTTCTTATCTACAGGGTGCCTGAATGAAACGTCATTGTACACCTAACCCTTAACTGTACCCCACAAAACCATAATAAAAAATACTGATTAATGAAAAAATAAAAATAAAATATAAAATACAGAAATTAAAATGTTATTCTGGATTTGAGTACATTAAATGGACACTTGAGAAACCAACATTTTTAACCTCGGGAATATTCAGACTTGAATAACTAGATAATTTAAGTGCATCTGAAAATAAATCATTAACTAAATAAGAGACAGGTAATTTTGGGGCAGAGGGGAGTAGAGTGTCAAATTATGCCCCCAGTTGTTACATATAATGTAACTCAGAGGCAAAGAGTAGAACCCAGAGGCCATGGCATGATCAGAAAGCAGTCTGGCTCTGTGCTTAGAAAGTGTTGTGAAACCTGTTTATCTGCAACCAAGACAAAGAATAGTTCCTGAAAACATCTGCATCTTGAAATTCCCCAACTGACCACCGACAGAATACCTGGAACCAGCCATTTAAGATAGACTGGTGATTTTGGGCCTTAAAAGGTCATGATATCAAGACTCTGTTTCTGGTTCTTGCTTTTATAATTTC
>NW_007150340.1:0-720 GCF_000164805.1 Carlito syrichta | reverse complement strand
TTTGCTGACTTAACTAGCAAGCCAGCTGCCGTGCCAGCTGATATTATCTAGCTGACTTATCCAACTAGCCTGTGGGCTAGCCAACTGATTTAAACTAGTTAGCAGCTGGGAAGCCAGTTGAATTAACTAGCTGATTTAAATACCTAGCCAGCTAGCTACCCAACTGACTCAACTAGCTGAATTAACTAGTTAGCCAGCTGGCTAGCCCGCTTACTTAACTAGCTCTCTACCTTGGTATCTAGCTGGCTAGTGAGGTGACATACCTAGCTGACTTAATTAGCTTGCCAGCTGACTAGCCAACTGATTTAAGTAGCTACGTTACCTAGCTAGACAGCTAGCTAGCCAACTGACTTAACTAACTGACTTAAACTGCTGGCCTGCTTGCTAGTCAGCTGAATTAACCAGCTTGCTATATATCTAGACAGCTGGCTAGCCAGCTGACTAAACTAGGTGACTTAACTAACTAGCTAGCTGCCTAATCAGCAAGCTACCTAGTTAGCCAGCTGGCTAGGCAGCTGACTTACCTAGGTGACTTAACAAGCTAGCCAGTGGATTAGACAGTTGACTTAACTATCTAGCTACCTAGGTAACCAGCTGTCTAGTCAACTGACTAAACTAGGTGACTTAAGTAACTAGCCTGCTGGCTAGCAGGCTGACTTAACAACTTAGGTACCGAGCCAGCCAGCTGGATAGCCAACTGACTTAACTAGCTAGCTACCT
>NW_007150339.1:0-780 GCF_000164805.1 Carlito syrichta | reverse complement strand
ACTAAACTAGGTGACTTAACTAACTAGCTAGCTGCCTAATCAGCAAGCTACCTAGTTAGCCAGCTGGCTAGGCAGCTGACTTACCTAGGTGACTTAACAAGCTAGCCAGTGGATTAGACAGTTGACTTAACTATCTAGCTACCTAGGTAACCAGCTGTCTAGTCAACTGACTAAACTAGGTGACTTAAGTAACTAGCCTGCTGGCTAGCAGGCTGACTTAACAACTTAGGTGCCGAGCCAGCCAGCTGGATAGCCAACTGACTTAACTAGCTAGCTACCTACGTATCCCACTGGCTTTCCAGCTGACTTAAGACCTAGGTACCTAGGTAAACAGTTGACTAGTGAGCTGACTTAACTAGATTACTTAAGTAACTATATAACGGGCTAGCCAGCTGAATTAACTAGGTAGCTACCCATCTAGTCAGCTGGCCAGCAGACTTAACTCGCTGAATTAACTAGCTTGCAATCTGACTTAACTAGCAGACTTAGTCAGCTAGCTACTTAGCTAGCCAGCTGGTTTATCTAGCTGGCTTAACTAGCTAGCTATCTAGCTAGTTATCTAGCTAGGCAGCTGACTTAAGACACTGACTTAACTAGCCACCTAGCTAACATACCTAACTGACGAAGATAGCTAAATTCCTAGTTAGCCAGTTGACTTAACTAGCTGAAATAACTAGCTAGACAGCTGGTTCCAACCTGACTTACCTAGCTGACAACTTGCAAGCCAGCTGGTTGCCAGCTGACATAATTAGCTGACTTAACCAGCTAGTCAGCTGGCTA
>NW_007150338.1:0-3854 GCF_000164805.1 Carlito syrichta | reverse complement strand
AGCAGCTGGGCGATTCACCTCTGACTCCTCGACAGGGAGGCTGAGAAGGGAATATGGCCAGAGTCCGGGAACTCGAGACCAGGCTTGACACCATAACAAGCCCCGATCTCTACCCCAAGGAAAACCCACAAAACCTTGGGTGATATCAGGCCTCGCCATTGGATCGCCTCTGGCACAGAGTTAAAGACCCGGCAGGAACACCAGGATATCGACAAAATGGAGAACTGGTGATTGCAGCAGTTTGGGAGACCCAGGCTGAGAGGAAGGCCCTTGTTTTGCAGTTTGAGAGCAGCCTCAGCAACCTAGTAAGGAAGGAAAAGATACAAAGAAAGAAAGAAAGAAAGAAAGAAAGAAAGAAAGAAAGAAAGAAAGAAAGAAAGAAAGAAAGAAAGAAAGAAAAGAAAGGAAGAAACCCATTCTCCTGCAAACCTTCTGCCCTCAGTGTGGGGGTCCCCAGAGCTAGGCACCTTCCAGCCCTAGCCCACCCCCCAGTAGCTCCCCCTGCTTTAGTCCAGGAGTTCCAAGGTTCCCTGGAAGGGTTCCTGCCAGCTCTCTTCTCCATGGTGAGAAATGTGCCCCAGGCAGGCCAACCCTATGACTCGGCAATGAGAACCCTCAGCCAAGAAAGGCCAGAGATAAATCCCTCACCTGGGGACATTTCTTCTTCTGGCAATCCCATTTTTCCTGATATAAAATCAGTCACCATGTGAACACACCAAGTGCAGTTTAGAATCTGTGCAAATTTCTGATGATTTTTGAGATAGGTTCTGGCTCTAAGGACCAGCCTGATGCCCATGGTCATGACCATTGTTCATTGTCATGCTTAAAATCATGGGCTACATTTATCCTCCTGCCTCAGCCTCTGGAGTATCTGGTACTATGGGGCACCACGACCCCAGAACCCCTGTTAGATGGGTGAGGAGATGGGGTCTCCCTGTGTGGCCCGGGCTGGCCTTGGGATCCTGGGCTCCAGTCATCCTCCTGCCTCGGCCTCCCAGAACGCTGGGAATCCAGGTGTGGGCTGCCTTGCCAGGCCTTCTGGTTCGTTTTTGATGAAGGATGGAGGCCAGGCTCGGGGGCTCAGACTCATCATGCCAGCGCTTTGGAAGACCAGGCCAGCAGCCGGCCTGAATCCATGGGCTAAAAACCACCCAGGCAACTTGGCTAGACCTCGTCTCAACCCTCCATCCCAAATGAGCTGGACATGGTGGCATGCACCTGTTGTTCCAGTTCCTTGGAAGGCCAGTGAAAGGCTCACCTGCAGACTGGAAGCCCGAGGCTGTGGTACACGGGAATGGGCCCCCATCCTAAAGCCTGGGCAAAGGAGTGAGATTCTGACTCAAAAAAAAAGAAATAAAAGAAGATCATAGATTTGTATGGAGTTGGGATCATCGTGACCAGATAGAGATCATTTGGGAAGGAGGCTCCAGGCTTGGGCCTAGAATTCCCAAAAGACGGTGGATCGGCAGACAATCGGGCTTTGGATTTGGGAGACTGAGGTGGGGAACTTCTGCAGGCCGAGAGTTCAAGACCAGCCTGAGCCAAGGAGCAAGACCTCGTCACTCCCCAGAACGCAAGCACTAGAGTCGCCCATGGTGGTGCATGCAATCCCAGATACACGGGATGCGGTGTCCTCCATCCCAGGGTGTGCCTTTGCATTGCCCCCACTGACAGCACATGCGAGTACAGGCTGGGTACCATGGCTCATGGTTGTCAGCCCCGAGCCCTTGGAGGCCGAGGTGGGAGGCTGCCTGACTCCCCAGTTTCAGAGACCAGCCCGGGCAGCTTGGCCAGAGCTCATCCCAGAGAGAGGGCCCCAAAATCGAGTCAGGCGTTGTGGTCCCTAGAGTCCAAGCTGCTCAGGGGCCAAGCTGGTGAACCGTCTCAGTCCCACAGGTCGAGTCCCCAGAAGCCATGATCGTGCCAACCCATGATCCCCAGGCCAGTCCATGGATATTCTGGCGACAAAAAAAACACCACCAACATGTGTCACCTCAGGCGCCAATCGTTCCCCAGGGAATGGTCCACCAGGTTGTGGGATGATGGAGTGATTGGGAGAGGAAGTGGCCCTCCCCCCACCCAAAGGAGGCAAACCAGGCAACCAGAACCTGTGCTGGTCACAGCATTGCCAGAACTCCTTGATCGCTCTATGTATGATGGCCACCATAACTCAGATCAGTCTGTTCTGTGAGTTCACATGTATCTTTGCCATAGATCACAAGTATGGAGGGTGAAGGGAGGCCTTCTGGGACGTGTGGTCGAAGGTGCAGTATGGATGTGCCCAGTTGCCAACTTTGAAACTGCCGGCAAATGACAGTCAGGAAAGTGCCTTTTCTCCTCCCATCCCTGAGGGTGACTCCTCGCGCTGGGTGGCAGGGTGGTGGTGATTATTATTATTTGAAGTTGAAATTCCACTCTGTTGCACAGGCCTTAGCACAGGTGCACACTCAGGGACACCGTGGACTCCAACTGCTGGTCTCAGGTGATCCTCCCGCCTCAGCCCAAGGAGTGGCTGGAACCACAGGCATGAGCTACCATGCCCGACTTATCCTTGGATTTGTTTTTTATGGCCGAGACGAGGTCTCACCCCATGTCCCAGGCTGGTGTCAAACGCGTAGGCTCAGGCCATTCAGTCACCTGCACATCTGAAGGACCAGGATGCCTGTCTGAGCCCCTGAACCAGGCCTGTGATTGTGGTGGTGGTGGTTGGTATTAATCTGAGTCGGAGTTCCACTCTGTTGCCAAGGATGGAGCACAGGGGCCCACTTTCAGCCACCACACCCTCCATCGGATGGGTTCTGGTGATCCTCCAGCAGCAGCCTCCCGAGGGCCCAGAACAAAAGGCTTGAACCACCAAGCTCGAATCATATTTTTTGATTTCTTGTAGAGACGTGGTTTGGGTAAGGTGCCCAGGCTGGTCTCGAACAGTACAGCTCAGGCCATTTTCTCGCCTCAGTTTCAGAGCACTGGAATGAGAGCTGTGAGCCCCTGCACCAAGCCTCCACACACCTCTTGGGGTCCCACACAGATGACGTGGAACCCCGGAGAGAGTGGCTGGTGTAGCCCACTGGGCACTCCACTTAGGGAGTGCTTGGAGCATGGGCATGTATGTGCCGGGGATCCTACACTTCCTACCACCTTGTTACTCAGGGTGGACCCTCTTGCTCCTCCCATGGCCACCTCAGGGAAAGGAAGGGCATGACTCTCAAACCTTCAGGGGAGCAGGGATGGCCGGGCAACTCATGCATGTCTCTTTTGCTTTAGGGGAGTTCAAGACAGAAAGATGTCTGGAGCCCGGGAGCTCCAGACAAGGCTGGACACCATAGCAAACCCCCACCTTGACCTCCAAGAAAACCCAGAAAATTTTGGGTGAGGACGGGCCTTGGCAGGAGGATCGCCTCAGGCCCAGAGTTCAAGAGCAGGCAGAGACCAGGATGTTGATCAAATAGAAAACCTGTGAACGCTGAAGTTTAGGAGACCGAGGCTGAGAGGTTGACCCAAGTTAGGCGGTGTGAGAGCAGCCTGGGCAACCTAGTAAGGAAAGAAAAGTAAGACAGAAAGAAAGAAAGAAAGAAAGAAAGAAAGAAAGAAAGAAAGAAAGAAAGAAAGAAAGAAAGAAAGGAAGGAAGGAAGGAAGGAAGGAAGGAAGGAAGGAAGGAAGAAAGAAACAAATGTAGAAAGAAAGAAAGAAGAAAGAAAGAAAGAAGAAGAAGAAGAAGAAGAAGAAGAAGAAGAAGAAGAAGAAGAATCCATTGTCTGCAAACTTGTGTCCTTAGTCCTTCCCACAGCCCACCACATGTGAAGGTCTCCCAAGCTCAGCACCTTTCACCCACAACCCTCCCCATGACTGCTCC
>NW_007150337.1:0-732 GCF_000164805.1 Carlito syrichta | reverse complement strand
CATGGTCATGACCATTGTTCATTGTCATGCTTAAAATCATGGGCTACATTTATCCTCCTGCCTCAGCCTCTGGAGTATCTGGTACTATGGGGCACCACGACCCCAGAACCCCTGTTAGATGGGTGAGGAGATGGGGTCTCCCTGTGTGGCCCGGGCTGGCCTTGGGATCCTGGGCTCCAGTCATCCTCCTGCCTCGGCCTCCCAGAACGCTGGGAATCCAGGTGTGGGCTGCCTTGCCAGGCCTTCTGGTTCGTTTTTGATGAAGGATGGAGGCCAGGCTCGGAGGCTCAGACTCATCATGCCAGCGCTTTGGAAGACCAGGCCAGCAGCTGGCCTGAATCCATGGGCTAAAAACCACCCAGGCAACTTGGCTAGACCTCGTCTCAACCCTCCATCCTAAATGAGCTGGACATGGTGGCATGCACCTGTTGTTCCGGTTCCTTGGAAGGCCAGTGAAAGGCTCACCTGCAGACTGGAAGCCCGAGGCTGTGGTACACGGGAATGGGCCCCCATCCTAAAGCCTGGGCAAAGGAGTGAGATTCTGACTAAAAAAAAAAGAAATAAAAGAAGATCATAGATTTGTATGGAGTTGGGATCATCGTGACCAGATAGAGATCATTTGGGAAGGAGGCTCCAGGCTTGGGCCTAGAATTCCCAAAGACGGTGGATCGGCAGACATCGGGCTTTGGATTTGGGAGACTGAGTGGGGAACTTCTGCAGGCCGAGAGTTCA
>NW_007150336.1:0-674 GCF_000164805.1 Carlito syrichta | reverse complement strand
GGGCACCACGACCCCAGACCCCCTGTTAGATGGGTGAGGAGATGGGGTCTCCCCGTGTGGCCCTGGCTGGCTTTTGGGATCCTGGGCTCCAGCCATCCTCCTGCCTCGGCCTCCCAGAAGGCTGGGAATCCAGGTGTGGGCTGCCTTGCCAGGTCTTCTGGTTCGTTTTTGATGAAGGATGGAGGCCAGGCTCGGGGGCTCAGACTCATCATGCCAGCTCTTTGGAAGACCAGGCCAGAAGCCGGCCTGAATCCATGGACTAAAAACCACCCAGGCAACTTGGCTAGACCTCGTCTCAACCCTCCATCCTAAATGAGCTGGACATTGTGGCATGCACCTGTTGTTCCGGTTCCTTGGAAGGCCAGTGAAAGGCTCACCTGCAGACTGGAAGCCCGAGGTTGTGGTACACGGGAATGGGCCCCCATCCTAAAGCCTGGGCAAAGGAGTGAGATTCTGACTCAAAAAAAAAGAAATAAAAGAAGATCATAGATTTGTATGGAGTTGGGATCATCGTGACCAGATAGAGATCATTTGGGAAGGAGGCTCCAGGCATGGGCCTAGAATTCACAAAAGACGGTGGATCGGCAGACAATCGGGCTTTGGATTTGGGAGACTGAGGTGGGGAACTTCTGCAGGCCGAGAGTTCAAGACCAGCCTGAGCCAAGGAGCAAGAC
>NW_007150335.1:0-754 GCF_000164805.1 Carlito syrichta | reverse complement strand
AGGCCAGGCTCGGGGGCTCAGACTCATCATGCCAGCTCTTTGGAAGAGCAGGCCCAGCAGCCGGCCTGAATCCATGGACTAAAAACCACCCAGGCAACTTGGCTAGACCTCGTCTCAACCCTCCATCCTAAATGAGCTGGACATGGTGGCATGCACCTGTTGTTCTGGTTCCTTGGAAGGCCAGTGAAAGGCTCACCTGCAGACTGGAAGCCCAAGGCTGTGGTACACGGGAATGGGCCCCCATCCTAAAGCCTGGGCAAAGGAGTGAGATTCTCACAAAAAAAAAGAAATAAAAGAAGATCATAGATTTGTATGGAGTTGGGATCATCGTGACCAGATAGAGATCATTTGGGAAGGAGGCTCCAGGCATGGGTCTAGAATTCACAAAAGACGGTGGATCGGCAGACAATCGGGCTTTGGATTTGGGAGACTGAGGTGGGGAACTTCTGCAGGCCGAGAGTTCAAGACCAGCCTGAGCCAAGGAGCAAGACCCCGTCACATTCCCAGAACGCAAGCACTAAAGTCGCCCATGGTGGTGCATGCAATCCCAGATACACGGGATGCGGTGTCCTCCATCCCAGGGTGTGCCTTTGCATCGCCCCCACTGACAGCACATGCGAGTACAGGCTGGGTACCATGGCTCATGGTTGTCAGCCCCGAGCCCTTGGAGGCTGAGGTGGGAGGCTGCCTGACTCCCCAGTTTCAGAGACCAGCCCGGGCAGCTTGGCCAGACCTCATCTCAGAGAGAAGGCCG
>NW_007150334.1:0-719 GCF_000164805.1 Carlito syrichta | reverse complement strand
CAAAAAAAAAGAAATAAAAGAAGATCATAGATTTGTATGGAGTTGGGATCATCGTGACCAGATAGAGATCATTTGGGAAGGAGGCTCCAGGCATGGGCCTAGAATTCACAAGAGACGGTGGATCGGCAGACAATCGGGCTTTGGATTTGGGAGACTGAGGTGGGGAACTTCTGCAGGCCGAGAGTTCAAGACCAGCCTGAGCCAAGGAGCAAGACCCCGTCACATTCCCAGAACGCAAGCACTAAAGTCGCCCATGGTGGTGCATGCAATCCCAGATACACGGGATGCGGTGTCCTCCATCCCAGGGTGTGCCTTTGCATCGCCCCCACTGACAGCACATGCGAGTACAGGCTGGGTACCATGGCTCATGGTTGTCAGCCCCGAGCCCTTGGAGGCTGAGGTGGGAGGCTGCCTGACTCCCCAGTTTCAGAGACCAGCCCGGGCAGATTGGCCAGACCTCATCTCAGAGAGAAGGCCCCAAAATCGAGTCAGGCGTTGTGGTCCCTAGAGTCCAAGCTGCTCAGGGGCCAAGCGGGTGGACCGCCTCAGTCCCACAGGTCGAGGCCCCAGAAGCCATGATCGTGCCAACCCATGATCCCCAGTCCAGTCCATGGAGATTCTGGCTACAAAAAAAACACCACCAACATGTGTCACCTCAGGCGCCAATGGTTCCCCAGGGAAAAGGTCCGCCTGGTTGTAGGATGATGGAGTGATTGGGA
>NW_007150333.1:0-825 GCF_000164805.1 Carlito syrichta | reverse complement strand
CAACTTTGAAACTGCCGGCAAATGACAGTCAGAAAAGTACCTTTCTCCTCCCATCCCTGAGGGTGCCTCCTCGCACTGGGTGGCAGGGGTGGTGGTGGTGGCGCTGGTGGTGATTATTATTATTTGAAGTCGAAATTCCACGCTGTTGCACAGGCCTTAGCACAGGTGCACACTCAGGGACCCCGTGGACTCCAACTGCTGGGCTCAGGTGATCCTCCCGCTTCAGCCCAAGGAGTGGCTGGAACCACAGGCATGAGCTACCATGCCTGACTTATCCTTGGATTTGTTTTTTATGGCCGAGATGAGGTCTCACCCCATGTCCCAGGCTGGTGTCAAATGCGTAGGCTCAGGCCATTCAGTCACCTGCACATCTGAAGGACCAGGATGCCTGTCTGAGCCCCTGAAACAGGCCTGTGATTGTGGTGGTGGTGGTTGGTATTAATCTGAGTTGGAGTCCCACTCTGTTGCCAAGGATGGAGCACAGGGGCCCACTTTCAGCCACCACACCCTCCACCGGATGGGCTCTGGTGATCCTCCAGCAGCAGCCTCCCGAGGGCCCAGAACGAAAGGCTTGAACCACCAAGCTCAAATCATATTTTTTGATTTCTTGTAGAGACGTGGTCTGGGTAAGGTGCCCAGGCTGGTCTCGAACAGTACAGCTCAAGCCATTTTCTCGCCTCAGCCTTCAGAGCACTGGAATGAGAGCTGTGAGCCCCTGCACCAAGCCTCCACACACCTCTTGTGGTCCCACACAGATGACATGGGACCTCGGAGAGAGTGGCTAGTGTAGCCCACTGGGCACTCAACTGAGAGAGTGCTTGGAGC
>NW_007150332.1:0-787 GCF_000164805.1 Carlito syrichta | reverse complement strand
GAATCCTGGGACCATCTCCCACTCATCTGAGCGAGTGAGCTCCTCTCTCCCCAGCCAGAAGTGTGATGGGATGTGGGTCTCCCTCTCCAGGACAGGGCTCCCTCAGGTCATACACTTTCCCCGAGAAAGGCTGAGATGCTCAGCTTTGGAGGCATGTGCTCAGAACTGTCCCTCCCCCAGGACCCCCAGTAGATAGCAGGGAGGGTGCTCTGTTTCTGGAATGTTGTGGCCCCGCCCCCACCCCATGCCAAGTGAAGACAGAATCATTGGAATGGCTCTGCTCCTGGTAAACATTCCCAGAGTATGGAGTGGGCAAAGCCAGTGACTTCAGCCATCTCCAGCGTGAGGGAAGGACACTGGTCTTGGAAGACCCAGAGCAAGGCCAGTGACAACCTCCAGACAGGTTTTGGGTGTCACCCTCTAAACAGTCTCCAAGTAGACGAAGCATGGAAAAGTTATGGCGGGGGTGGGGGTGGGGGAGCATGACAAAGACACCTGTGCTTGAATTCCAGCTGTCAGTTTCTCAGTGAGGTTAATAAACCCAAGAGTATGATTTAGGTTAACCATAGGTGATAAATAATGGCCCCTTCTCTCACTCAACAAAGCATCTCAACACTAGTACTCAGGATTCATTAGTCCCTTGCCCCCACTGTCACAGTGCTTGTTGTTGACTTGCAGAGGCAAATGGGCATCCATGGCAAAGGGGCAGAACCAGGAAAGTCAAGACAGTTCCTAGGGAGATGACACAGCCTGCAAACCCAGGAGAGTTTGTGACCTGGCCTGGACT
>NW_007150331.1:0-5268 GCF_000164805.1 Carlito syrichta | reverse complement strand
TGAGCCCAGGAAGTTCAAGAACAGCCTGGGTAACATAGCGAACACACAACTCTACCCACCAAAATTTAAAAAACAGCTGGGCATGGTGGTGTGCACGTGTAGTCTCAGCTACTCAGGAGGCTGAGAGGGAAGGATGGTCTGAGCCCAGGAGGTAGAGGCTGTAGTGAGCCGTGATTGTGCCCCTAAACTACAGCCTGAGTGACAGGTTGAGACTTCAACTGAAAAATAAAAAATTAAAATGAAATAAAATAAAACACTACTCTTCAATACTGTTTTTCTCTCAACCATCTCTGACCCAGGAGCAGAAGAGGATAAGTAATCATCAATTACTTCCAATTACCATTAGGCCCTCCCCAGGGTCAGGCTCTCCAGGTAGCTGCTCAAAAGCCAAAGTCAAGGATTTAGCGGCTTCTCAGCCTCCCCACCCCCTCTAGGATGGAGTCTTACTCTAAAGAACAAAGTCCCAGTCCTGTTATGAAGCTATGAAGGGAATTTGAAAACACGCACTGCAGAGGTAAGGAGCCCATCTAGAATCTCCAGCCTGGAAGTTGAGAGAAAACCCAGTTCAGTTTCCTGATCTGAGACCCATCGGGGTGACCTTGAACAAAGGCCGGACACAAAGCAGGACAAAGATGAGGGCGGGGCTGCCTCAAATCCTGCCCTTTGCCAATCCAGATACCCCAGACAGCATACCTTGTCAATCAACTGCTGCCAAATGCTTGAACATGCAGGGTCCTTCTTCCAAAAATGCACCCCACAGGGTCACCTCCATGTAGTGAAATGCCCAATCAGAGCCTAAAGTTTCTCCACCCCTTTGCAAATATGAAAGCCCTTCCTCAGTCACCCAGGGAGGCGGCTGACACCAAGGAAAAGGAGACCCACTCAAGTGCAGTGGTGGGCCATGCTGTGCTCTGTAGCTCAACCTAGGGGTCCAGTAGCTAGGAGGCCAGCCTGTGCACGCCCTGAGCCCCGTCACTGCCATGGCTGAGTGTTTGCTCTGGGACTGGCCCCTTGCTGAAGGCGTCACATACCCGCTGCACTGGACGCTCTTGCTCAGAGCCTCAGACAGCCATCCCATTTCATGGACCAGGACCTGGAGGCGCTGGGCTAACGTGCCTGTCATTACCCACCAAGAAGGTTGCAGAGGCAGCATTCCCACCAGCTCTGCACAGCTGGGCTCCTTGCACTGTACTGGGAGTAATGGCCCACCCTGGAGAGCAGCCAGCAAAGACAGAGCCACCTCAGCCTCCAGGGGACCACATGCTGGCAGACGTCCCCAGCAACCAGCCACCAGGCCCGGGGAGACCACATCCCTCAGAAGTGCAGCTCACGCTGTGCACACCATGCACCACACACATGACGTCTCCACTCCACAAGAGTATGTCCTGCTAGGAACAATGTCCACCAGTTTGTGCCTCCCTCCTAGGAAAATAGAGACCAGGACCGTGTCCTTCTTTTCTAAACACAGGACAGGCCGGGCTCGGTGGCTCAAGTCTATAATCCCAGAACTTTTGGAGGTCCAGGTGAGAGTATTGCCTGAGCTCTGGGTTTCGAGATCAGCCTGGGCAACTTGGTGAAACCTTGTCTCTACAATAAACCAAAAATATAAGCCGGGCATGGTAGCCCATGCCTGTAGTTCCACCTACTTGGAAGGCTGAGGAGGAAGGATCGCCTGAGCCCAGCAGGTCGAGGCTGTGGTGACCATGAGCGTGGCACTGCACTCCAGCCTGGGCAACAGAGTGAGACTCCAACTCCAAAAAAAAAAAAAAAAAGCACCAACACACACACACACACACACACACACACACACACTCTCAAACCTTTTTATACAGTTGTGATGGGAGTACACATCAATAACTTTTTAGAGGACAATTTGATAATATGTACCTGAACTATTAAAATGTGCAGAATTGGGGCCTAATAATACTCCTAACAGAAATGTATCTTAAGGATGTTTTCAGAGAGGATTTCAAACATTTCTGTACCACATACTCTCCGTAGGAGTGAAATTTTGGAAAGAGCTTAATACTTCAGACTAAATAAATTATAGTTTTTCTGCTTTATAAAATGTATACCATTATAAATTATGATGTCAAATATTAATATGATATAATAGTCATACTAAATTGATCATTTTAAGATTTAAAACAGAATAATATGATTCCTATGTAATACATTGGAATACCAGGGAAATCCTAACCTAATCAGAGAGATGTTTGCTAGGACAAGACAAACTACAAAGGAAGAGCATTTGGGTTAAAAGTGTCTCAAACTTACATTTACTACTATTACAAAAGAAGATTCAGTTATTGATAGACTATGAACACAAAGGCCAACACAAGGAGATTAACAACCTCATTCTATTTCTCTGCTGAGACAATCTCAGAATAACACATTCAGGCGATTATGTGGCAGTAGAAGAAAAAAATACAGAAAAAATAGCCAAAGCTATCCCTAGTGGAAAATTTATAGTGTTTAACGCCTACATTAAAAAGACTGAAAGATCACATATTAACAACTTACAGTCACACACACCTCAAGGAAGTAGAAAAAAATAAAACACAACGCTAGCAAAAGAAAACAAATAATGAAGATTAGAGCAAAACTAAATACAATTTTAAAAAGATAAATAAAATAATAATTTTTCTCTTAAAAAATATAAAAAAATTGATAGACCACTAGCCAAATTGATTAAAAGAAGAAGAAAAGATTTAATTTAGGTCAATCCGAAATGAAATGGATATATTACAACCAATACCGTGGACTACAACAGATAACTTAAGGTTGTTATGAACAGTTCTGTGCTAACAAACTAGACAATCTAGAAGAAAAGAATAAAATCTTGAAACTTTCAATGCTCCCAAACTTGAATCAGGAAGAAATAGAAACCCTAACAGACCAATAATGAGTAGCAATGAATCAGCAATTAAAGTATTCCTCCCCTCCCAAGAACAAAAATCCAGGACATGATGGATTCACAGCTGAATTCTACCAATGGTTACATAACTCTACAAATACACTACAGAGCAGAAAATGTACTTACAGCGTTCCATGGTTAGGTCTCAGCAGGCTGGATCCTGATCTCATGGCTGAGGAGATGTGGCCAAAGTCTTAGAAATATGAGCCAGGTGCCCAGGAAAATGCATCTCCTGAAGGCCCTGGCCTCGCTCCACCACCGACGCGGCCAGAGGGCCTCACTCCGCCTCAACCCGGGGGTCTCACGGGGCCTCGCTCCAACGCAGTCCTGGGCCTGGCACTGCCACTGCTGTGGCCGACTGCAGGGGACCTAGCTCTGCCGCCACCGCTGGGGGGCCTAGCTCCACTGCCGCCAGGGCCCTGGAGGTGGACTTCGTGACGCCGCCGCCGCCTTCTGGTTGCCTAGCTCCGCCACCACTACCGCCGCCGCTGCCACAGGGGCTCTCGTTCTGTCGCCGCCGCAGCCGGCTCGCGGAGGAGCTGGAGAAAGGGGCCTCACTCCGTGGAGGAACTGGGCGCTTAGCTCCTGGGCGTTGAGCTCAACGGAGATTCCGGGCAAACAGCCGAGGTGGCGAGCCTGGCACAACACCGTTGCAGCTTCTCCGCCGTGGCCTGGAAGACTACTATGGCAGGCGACTTGAGAAGCCTATTTATAGACCATGTATTCAAATGAAGGCTTGTGTAAGACTCATTTTGATTGGCTGAAAACTGGAGTCCTCTATTGGATGGCACTACAGTCTTTAACATCCAATCAAAATGAGTCTTTATAATCCAATCAAAATGGTTTTTCCAGGAGTCCTCATTTGAATACATAGTTTATAAATAGAGCACTCAGGTCCTTTTCTTTCAGTACAGCTTCATCCACCAGCTTGAGGGTGGTGTTGCTCCTGAGGCTCCAAAAAGGACACCTCGGCGGAGCGAGGCGCCCCGGCGGCGGAGCGAGGCGCCCCGGCGGCGGAGCGAGGCCCCCCGGCGGCGGAGCGAGGCCCCCCGGCGGCGGAGCGAGGCCCCCCGGCGGCGGAGCGAGGCCCCCCGGCGGCGGAGCGAGGCCCAGGCCCGTGCTCTCAGGAACTGTAATCCCTGGGCACCTGGCTCGTATTTCCAAACTTCGGCCACCTCTCTTCAGCCTAGCCTGCTGAGACCTCACCGTGAAACGTAAGTACGTTTTTCCAGCTTTATTGTGTAGTTGTAACCACTATTACAGTGTAGTTTAAGAGAGTCAGATACTTTCATTTTTATTAGTAGTGCACAGTAAACTATATTCACTATTATTTGTGTAGGTTATTTCTCACTACTAATCTCCTATTCTAATCACTTTTTACAGTGTTTACAATGAAAATACTTGAAATGTCTTGATTTGAATTTGATTATCTTTATTGAGTATTACATGGTTTTTTCAAAGATATTTCAAATAAACTTAAATAAATTTGATGCTATGGTTTATATTATGTTTCACTGTTTTTCATGTTTTTCAGTTGCAAGCATAAATATATCTATTATAGTTCTGGAAATTCTTTTTTTCTCTCACAAATCTTTAACCAAAGGCATAATATGTTCGGGGGGGTCCCCTGACATACCACAAGTGTACAAATTTAGTTTTAGGGTAGTGTTACAAGGCCTACTTAGTGATAGTTTTCTTTTTACGCTGAGGGAAGGAAATGCAGTTAATATAACCTATTCACGAAATGGCCAGTGGCCAAATATTTAAATTTGTGCTATACATTTTGCAGTCTCAAAAACTTATGATCATAACCGGTAACAAATATTTCCTTTTGAAAGTCTCTCGGATGTCTCTATTTGTGTGACAATCCATGGGCAGTCAACAATATGTTTACATGTAGCAGCTACAGAATTTCTTAATAACTCAAGATTGATACTACCTTATTAAAGTTTGATGTGGGTTTTATTCTTGTTTGCGTTAGCTTGATATTGTGTGTACAATCGTAGTTAACTTTATTGATGAATGTATTTAAAATAAGACATTTAAATGCCTCATAATTCAAAAATTTGTCAATTTGGAAAATTATGTGTGTGAATTTTTTGCATCAACATAGCAGGCAAAGATAAGGGTCATTTGCTGTCCTCTAATGTTAATGAGAAAGTTCACACCTGTTGTTTGGGAAGCATGATTAAGGAACCTCTCCATAGTCTCCAGTGAAAAACTCAAGCTGTGTCATCATGCAAGAAGCCAGCCCCTAGTATTCCTGTTTCTGCCTTTAGCTTTTCTACTTAAAGATGCAAGGTTTGTTGCAGTTCTGTTTACAATAGCAAAAACATGGAACCAAACATGTG
>NW_007150330.1:0-788 GCF_000164805.1 Carlito syrichta | reverse complement strand
ACATAGCTTATATTGCTTATATATATATAACATATACATTGCTTATATCCCTTATACTTTACTTACATACATTTGTTTATTATTACTTGAGCTTTCTACATTTCTATAAGGAAAAGAAAAGTGTGTCTAAGTTCAGGCTTTATTTCAGTATTCTTAATTTTTAAGGAAAACTTTAGATAGAGGTGCAGCAAGGGTGGCAAGAAGGAAGGACTTTTAATCATCATAATTATTGTTAGCATTGTTTGATATAATCAATTATATTTCAGGTCTTTTTTATCAGTCTTATTAAAGCCTAATAAGTGTTATTAGCATTTTTAACAGCCAATTGTTTTACTAATAAGGTCTTCAGCTACTTTGTTTATGGCTAACTTTCCTACTGCATCTGTCAATCTAGCAATAAACTCTTCATATGGCTTATCTGATCTTTGCTTTACAGTGGTAAGGCCAGGCATGGTATGATCGGGAGAAGGTAGCCGCTTCCAGGCTATAACACTTAAATCACTCACAGCCATAAGTACATCTGTATGCAATTGTGCTTGAGCCTGGGTATTACAATATTCTCCTACTCCCATATACATATCCATGGTGACATTACCCCGTTCTGGACTTCATTTAGTAAGATTCTGCTCTACAACTTTCCTTTTAACTAACTCTTTATACTCCATTTTCCATAGCACAAATTGTCCTCCTGTCAAACATCCCTTTAGCCACTTGAAACCAATAATAAAGAGTCATCCACAGCACGTAGCTCATCTAGACGCTAGTGTATACGGCGCTGTTGGGCCATA
>NW_007150329.1:0-965 GCF_000164805.1 Carlito syrichta | reverse complement strand
GGCTAGCCACCTGGCTAGGTAGGTAGCTAGCTAATTAAGTCAGCTGGCTTACCGGCTGGCTAGCTAGTTAAATCAGTGAGTTAAGTGAGCTAAGGTAGGTGGCTAGCTAGGTAAGCCAGCTGGCTAGCCAGATGGCTATCTAGTTAATTCAGCTAGTTAAGTCAGCTGGTTAGCTGTCTGACTAGCTAGGTGTCTGGCATATTAAGCCAGCAGATTAGCAGGCTGGTCAGGTAGGTGGCCAGCTAGTTAAACCGGCTGGTTAGCTGGCTAGGTAAGCCGGCTGGCCATCTGACTGTCCAGCCAACCGGCTGGATTTCTATGCTAGCTGGTTAGCCAGCTGGCCAGGCTGCTAGCTAGCTATCTGGCTGCCCAGTCATCTAGCCCACCTGATAGCTAGCTAATTATGTCAGCTGGCTAGCCAGGTAGCCAGCCAACTACCTCCTCAGCTAGTTAAGTCAGCTAGCTAGACAACTAGCTAGATAAGTCAGCTATCTAGCCAGCTATCTAGCTAGTTAAATCAGCTGGCTAGTCAGATGGATAGCTTGTTTGCTAGCTAGTTATTTCAGATAGTTAGCCAGCTAGCTAGTCAGCTAACTAGTTAAGTCAGCTAGCAAATCAGCTAGTCACTTAGCTATCTAGTCAGCTAGCAACTCAGGTAGTTGGTCAGCTAATTAGTGGGCTCGCTTGCTTTCCATCAGGTCAGCTAACCAGTCGTCTCCCTCACCTGTCTACCGGTTCGCAAATTATTCGGCTCACTCACCAGCCAACAGGTCAACTATCTTTTCAGCTCACTTGCAAGCCAACAGGACAGCTAATTAGTCGCCTTGTTTGCCAACCAACTAGTTATGACTACTCATCAGTCGGCTCATTCGCAGCTGACTAGTTAAAGCAGCTCACCTGTTGGCTCAGTCATCGGCCAATTATTTTAAGTTGGTCACCAGTCAGCTCAATCACCACCCGACTTG
>NW_007150328.1:0-1029 GCF_000164805.1 Carlito syrichta | reverse complement strand
CCAGCCAACTAGTTATGACTACTCATCAGTCGGCTTATTCGCAGGCCGACTAGTTAAGGCAGCTCACCTGTTGGCTCAGTCATCGGCCAATTATTTAAGTTGGGTCACCAGTCAGCTCAATCACCATCCGACTTGTTAATCCTTCTGACCAGTCAGCTCACTCGCCAGCTGACTAAATTCACTCGACCAGTCAGCTAAGTCACCAGCCAACTACTTAAGTCAACTCACCCATCAGATCACTCGCAGGCCAACTAGTTAAGTCAGCTGACAAGGCGGCGAACTAGTTAGCTGACTAAGTTCGTCAGCAAACCTGTAGACAACTAGTTAACTGAGATAACTAGTGGGCCAACTAGTCAGTCAATTCGTTGATCCAGCTAACTAATCGGCCGACTAGTAGGGTACATTGTTAAGACAGCTAACATATTGGCCGAGTAGTCAGTCAATGTGTTAAATGAGCTTAGTCGTCAGCCAACTCTTCAGCTAAAAATTTAAGTCACCTAGCTAACTCGTTAACCAACTAGTCAAGCCAGCTAGTTAACTCGTGTCTCAACAAGTTAAAACAGTTAGCTAACTCGTTAAACAACTCAATAATTCAGATAGCTATCTCGTTATCCAAGTAGTTAGGCCAGCTAGCTAAATAGCTAGCTAGCTAAGTCAGCTAACTCACTAGTTAACTAACTATTTAAGTCAGCTGCTTAAGTCTGCTACCTAACTAGTTAGCTAATTATTAAATCAACTAGTTATTCAGCTGGTTAAATAGTTAGCTAACTATTTAATTCAGGTAGTTAAGTCAGCTAGCTAACTAGTTAAGTCAGCCAGTTAAGTCAGCTAGCTAAATAGTTAAGTCAACAAGTTAAGCCAGCTAGTTAAATCAACTTTCTAAATTAGTCAGCTGGTTACTACAGCTAGCTAGCTAGTGAGCTAAGAGGATACATCAACAGGTTGAGTCAGTTAATTAGCTAGTTAACTAATGGGTTAAATCAGCTGGCTGAGTAAGCTAGCTAGATAGAGAGCAAACGGGTTGACTCA
>NW_007150327.1:0-672 GCF_000164805.1 Carlito syrichta | reverse complement strand
TAAATGAGCTTAGTAGTCAGCCCAACTCTCAGCTAAAAATTTAAGCCACCTAGCTAACTCATTAACCAACTAGTCAAGCCAGCTAGTTAACTCGTGTCTCAACAAGTTAAAACAGTTAGCTAACTCGTTAAACAACTCAATAATTCAGATAGCTATCTCGTTATCCAAGTAGTTAGGCCAGCTAGCTAAATAGCTAGCTAGCTAAGTCAGCTAACTCACTAGATAACTAACTATTTAAGTCAGCTTCTTAAGTCTGCTACCTAACTAGTTAGCTAATTATTAAATCAGCTAGTTATTCAGCTGGTTAAATAGTCAGCTAACTATTTAATTCAGGTAGTTAAGTCAGCTAGCTAACTAGTTAAGTCAGCCAGTTAAGTCAGCTAGCTAAATAGTTAAGTCAACAAATTAAGCCAGCTAATTAAATCAACTTTCTAAATTAGTCAGCTGGTTACTACAGCTAGCTAGCTAGTGAGCTAAGAGGATATGTCAGCAGGTTGAGTCAGTTAATTAGCTAGTTAACTAATGGGTTAAATCAGCTGACTGAGTAAGCTAGCTAGATAGAGAGCAAACGGGTTGACTCAACTGGTTAAGTAGGCTAGCTAGCTAGTTAGCTAAAGAGTTAAGTCAGCTGCATGAATCAGCTAGCTAGCTAGTTAGCTTAAGAGTTAAGTG
>NW_007150326.1:0-756 GCF_000164805.1 Carlito syrichta | reverse complement strand
TCAGCTAGTTATTCAGCTGGTTAAAATAGTTAGCTAACTATTTAATTCAGGTAGTTATGTCAGCTAGCTAACTAGTTAAGTCAGCCAGTTAATCAGCTAGCTAAATAGTTAAGTCAACAAATTAAGCCAGTTAGTTAAATCAACTTTCTAAATTAGTCAGCTGGTTACTACAGCTAGCTAGCTAGTGAGCTAAGAGGATACGTCAGCAGGTTGAGTCAGTTAATTAGCTAGTTAACTAATGGGTTAAATCAGCTGACTGAGTAAGCTAGCTAGATAGAGAGCAAACGGGTTGACTCAACAGGTTAAGTAGGCTAGCTAGTTAGTTAGCTAAAGAGTTAAGTCAGCTGCATGAATCAGCTAGCTAGCTAGTTAGCTTAAGAGTTAAGTCAACTGGTTGTGTCAACTAGCTAGCTTGTTAGATAACGAGTAAAGTCAGATGATTAAGTCACCTAGCTAGCATGTTAGATAACGAGTAAGCTAGTTAGTTAGCTAGCTGATTAAGTCAGCTATCTTGCTAGTCAGCTAAATATCTAAGTCAGCTGGTTAGCTAGGAAGCTAGCTAGTTAGCTAACAATCTAAGGCAGCTGGCTAGTTAGGTAGCAAGCTAGTAAAGTTAGTTGGCTAGCTAGCTTGTTAGCTGGTTAATTCAGCTAGTTAATAGAACTGGCAAACCAATTGGCAAGGTACGTAACTAGATAATTAAGTAAGCCAGATAGCTACCTGGCTAGCTAGTGATGTCTGCTAGTTAAATCAGCG
>NW_007150325.1:0-898 GCF_000164805.1 Carlito syrichta | reverse complement strand
TAGTTATGTCAGAATGATATTTCAGATGTCTAGCCAGCAGGCTAGCTAGTTAAAAAGCTATTTACGTCATATGGGCAGCCAGCTGGCTCGCTAGTTATTTCAGCTAGTTAAGTCAGCTGGTATGTTAGGAAGCTACCTACTTAAGTCAGCTAGATATGTCAGCTAGCTAGCTAATTAAGTCAGCTAGTTAAATCAACTAGCTAGCCAGCTTGCTAGCTAGGTAGCTAGCTAGTTATGTCAACTGTCTAACAAGCTAACTAGCTAGTTAAATCACCTAGTTAAGTCAGATGACTAGCCAGCTGGCTAGTTAGGTAGCTTTCTAGTTAAGTCAGTTGGAAAGACAGCTGGCTAGCTAGATAACTCACGTAGTTAATTCAGCTGGATACACAGCAGGCTTGCTATGTAGCAATCTAGTTAATTCAACTATCTAGAAAGCAGGGCAGCTAGTTATGACAGCTAGTTAAGTTTGCTGATTAGAAAGCTGGTTAACTAGGTAGTTAGGTGGTTAAATCAGCAGGCAATCCAGCAGGATACATAGGTAGCTAGCTAGTTAAGGCTGCTGGTTAGCCACCTGGCTATCTAGTGAAGTCAACTAATTAAGTCAGCTGGCTAGCCAGCTGGCTAACACGTTAAGCAAACTAGTTGAGTCAGCTGGCTAGTTTGTTAAGTCATCTAGGTTAATTCAAGTGGCTAGCCATCTGGCTAGCTACGTAGCTAGTGAGTTAAGTCAGTTGGCTGGCTAGCTGCATAGCTGGTTAAGTCAGCTAGTTAAGTCAACTGGCTAGCCACCTGTCTAGGTTGGTAGCTAGCTAGTTAAGTCAGCTGGCTAGCCTGCTTACCTGCTAGTTTATTCAATGAGTTAAGTGAGCTGGTTACTTGTCTGGCTCACTTGGTGGCT
>NW_007150324.1:0-788 GCF_000164805.1 Carlito syrichta | reverse complement strand
GCATAAGCCTATTAAATGGCTGTCTCTATTGTGTTTCAATGATCTGTGTGTCTAGTCTTGCCAGTATTTTTTTTTATTATGTGGCTTTGTAAAAAATCTTGGAATTGGAAAATGTAAGTTCTCAACTTTGTTCTTCATCATTATTTTCTAGACTTCTTAAGACTTAAAAAGAGTTTATAAATATCTATAACATAGCTTGTTGAGATTTTATTGGGATTGTGCTGAATTTGTAGATCAAGTCAGAAAGAAATGAAATCTAAACAATATTGTGTCTTAATCATGAGCAAGGAATAAATCTCCATTGACTTAGGTTTCTAAAAATACTGACAGCAATGTTTTGTAGCTTTCCCCACACAGAAGTGTATATATTATCGGCAGGGTGGGGGTATATTTGAGGATTCATGTATGTATGCACGTGTATTGTAAGTTAAATATCTATGCATATATATGTACATTATGCAAACATGTATATAGACATTGTTCATCACAATAGTTAATTACAATTACAATTGTTCGTTACAATTGTTCATACCAACAGAAAAGCAGTTGACTTTCGTATATTGACCTTCTGCTTAGATTTTTATTACTGCTATACATTTCTGTCAAGTCACAGATAATGGGATCCATTTCGGTTTGAACTACCAAAATTATGACATTGAATAATGTGTGCACTGAATTTTAAAGATTCAAGCCAGGCTCAGTGGTTCCACCTGTAATGCCGCACTTTGGGAGGCTGAGGTGAGTGGATTGCCTGTTGCCCGCGGGTTCGAGACCTGCCTGGACAACTT
>NW_007150323.1:0-862 GCF_000164805.1 Carlito syrichta | reverse complement strand
GGGATGGATGAGTGTTTGTTGGAGACATAGCATAATTTAAGGCAAAGAAATAAAGATGGTTTGATTATTTTTAATAGTTGACTTTCCTACAACTTTAAAGTAATTGGAAAGTGTTGAAAATGGACAAATATAATATAATTCACAACATTATTTTTTGGTTTTTATTTTATTTATACCAAAGCCAGAGTTTCTCATACTTTTACTTTCCTGGTGTTAAATGGACGTAACTTATCAATAATATTTTTGACACATACTTCTTGGTTTATCTCATTTTCAAAGGAATTTGTCACGTTTGACATTTTCTTATGACACAGTGACATCCTTAAACATGTTCAATTGCTTTCATCTTACTAAAAATGCTCTTTATAGAAGCTTACTGTGAAAAAAAATTCTCAAAAGTATTTACTGGCTGGGCATGGTGGCTCACACCTGTCATCCCAGCACTTTGGGATGCTGAGACAGGCTGATTGCTTAAGCTCAGGAGTCCAAGACCAGCTTGGGCAACATAGCAGGATTGCCTTACTATAAAAATAATAATAAAATTAGCTCGGCATGGTGACGTATGCTTGTAGTACCCGCTACTTGGTGAATCACCTGAGCCCAGGAGGGTGAAGCTGCTGTGAGCCATGATTGTTGTCATCATGCCACTGCATTCTAGCTTGGGTGACAAAATGAGACTCCAACTCAAAATAAAGAGAATAATAATAATAGTAGAATCAAGATTATGTTCAGATTTTCATAAGCAAAATATACATATCAGCTTAAGGAGATGTAATTCTTGGGTGTTTCTTGCCTTCTCTCAGCATCCATGAAACCGAAAAGTTAACATTTTGGCTCAAAATAGGGTAAAAATCCAAGAACC
>NW_007150322.1:0-559 GCF_000164805.1 Carlito syrichta | reverse complement strand
GAAATCAATGAGCCACACTCCATGAGTTCAACAATGCTCTGCAAGGTCAAAGTCAGCACTGCTTATGGAACAGGACTGAACTTGCCTTAATACGAGGTTAAATTAAAATGAGAGATCACCTGGGTACCAGCATAATGAACATTTGTATACCTAACCCTGGATTGTACCCTACATCTTTAGTAAAATATTATTTAAAAATGAGAGATCACCCAACCACAAGGCAAAGTCAAATAGCTCTTAGACTTGGGCTGCCATGATTCCTTTGGCAATGACAAGGACTTCCCACTCAAGTTGTTTCACCCAGGAAATCAGAGGTCCATCATAGTCTTTATCAAGCAACCATCTTTGTCCACACAATCATTAATGAATGCATCCATTCATTCTTCTAAGAGGTATTCACAAGCACCTTAATGTTTCATGGTCTGCACTAGGTCCTTGGATATCAAAGTGAATAAGATCACACAAATCTTCCCAAGAGAGAAAATGGCATAGAACCACATATCACTTGGGTCCGTGTCAACTTCCTGGTTCTAGTATTGAACCAAATTTCTGTGAAATG
>NW_007150321.1:0-4221 GCF_000164805.1 Carlito syrichta | reverse complement strand
AATCAGAGGTCCATCAAAGTCTTTATCAAGCAACCATCTTTGTCCACACATTCATTAATGAATGCATCCATTCATTCTTCTAAGAGGTATTCACAAGCACCTTAATGTTTCAAGGTCTACACTAGGTCCTTGGATATCAAAGTGAATAAGATCACACAAATCTTCCCAAGAAAGAAAATGGCATAGAACCACATATCACTTGGGTCCATGTCAACTTCCTGGTTCTGGTATTGAACCAAATTTCTGTGAAATGTAACCACTGGGGGAAACTGGGTGGAGGGGGGGATGTTTCTGTACTATCCTTTGCAACATCCTGTGAATCTATAATTGTTTTGAAATAAAATAAAATAAAAAGCTTAACACAAGTGAATAAGAAATAGTCCCTGGATGTATAGCCAATATTCAGTCATACAAGGAAATTCAAAGATTTAAAAAGCTACTAAGATAAGTACTGTGCCATAGGAAAGAAAGTGGTGGGGTTGTCTCTAAACTCCTTAAGTGGATGGCTGAGAAAGACTCCATCACAGGCAGGCTCAGTTGGACTGATAGATGCCTTCTGCACAAACGCTGCTCCTCTGTTGCTCAGAATATCATACAGTGCCTTATTATTATTATTATTAATATTATTATTATTACTATTTTGCAGGGGCTGGGGTGAGGTTAACAACCAGATTTTCTCACTTAATGCCTGCAGTAACATTGTGATGTGAATACTATCCCCATTTCAAAGAAGAGGATACAGGGGTTCATGGGACGATGGCAAGCTCTCCATGCTCACACAGTGGCAGCTTGGAAACCACAGTTGAGGTTGACTCCAAAGTTACACCACTTGATTTGGGTGGACACCTGCTTCTACCTTGCTCTGCACTTGGTTCATGCTTCTTCTTGTTAGGTCTGGGCACAATGAGTGTATGCCAGGGCTGGGGAAATGAAATGCTGAACTGTTCAAGTTGAGATGTTGGAATTTGCAGGAATAACATCTACATAAAATAATAGCAGCAACCTATATGTGCAGCCGCATTTATGAAATACTTAGAGAAACAAGTACAAATTGTGCAGCAAAGGATTAAACCTCTATGGAAAGCAGTGAAGAGGGGGATGTTTCTGTACTATCCTTTGCAACTTCTTGTGAATATATAATTGTTTTGAAATAAAAAGCTTAACACACGTGAATAAGAAATAGTCCCTGGGATTAGAGCCAATATTCAGTCATACAGGGAGATTCAAAGATTTTAAAAGCTACTAAGATAAGTACTATGCCATAGAAAAGAAAGTAGCAATTCCTAAAACAACAAAAAATTGACATTCCATGTAATCCAGCAATCACCTTTCTGGGAATATATCTGGAGGAGGAAGGGGAACAAGATGGTGACAGTATAGGTGAACTTGTGAGATTCTCCAAACATGAGTTCAAAAAAAGACTCTTACTTTTCTTCCCCTGTCCTCCAGCCCACCACCAGCTGCACTGGTCTGAGGCCTGGGGACCTTCTGTCCCATGCAGGGCCGGATACGGTGACCCCCTGCTGCTGCTGTTCCACCATGTGCATGGGAGTCTTGGGTCTCAGCTCATCCCTGGCTACATCATCTCTTGCCCCCCACCCAGCACCAAGCCGCTAGTCACTCAGTGAGGCTCTGGGCATCTGCCCCTCAAAGACACTGGTCCCATTTCTGGTTGAGTTACCCTGTGGGGGGCCCAGGGCCACTCTCACTGCTCACTGCCTGCCCATTGGAGCTTTGGAGCTCTGGAGCTCCGGGCTCACCCTCACTGAGGCCCTCAGCATGTGACCCCATGCTTGGGAACCCAGACAAGCAAAGAGAAAGGGATCTATGCCTTTCTCCAGGCAGAGATTCCATTGTCCTGCCCACCTATCAACAAACTCCACCTCAGAGGAGACAAAGCCCCACCCCTAAGCTGAATCAGATAAAAGCCACTCTTAGGCAGACAAACCCAAGCTGTGAGTAAACCTAGCTGCCTGCAATGAAAAACAAAGGGGAGAGGCCGGAGATTGGAGCTGAAGGAATTTTAGACTGATCTCTTATTGTGACTTATGATTTTATCATTTTGACTGTTTATTTTGATCACGTTCACTGTTTGCCTTCTGACTTACACTGTTTCATGATTATATTGATCTGTCTCTGTGTAGCTATCAGTATTCTTTAGGAATCTTTCTTACGTGTCTTTTTTCACTTCTTCCTGGCCTTCTGTCTCTTTCTCACCTGACTGTTGGTATATATGTCTGTTTTCCCTCTCGCTCTTCTGTCTCTCTAACTTCCTATTGACCCCCCTTCCTCCTTTTTTTCCTCTTTTATATCCCCACTTTAATCTAGGAACCAAGACTACATACTGCTGAATGGACAGATTGTAAGGCAGAGGGAAATAGGTTCCAGTGAGCTCATACACCTGTTTGTGGATACTAGAATCAGCATATACATTCTGAACCACAGCTTCCCCCTCAATTAAACCTCAAAACTGCAAAAAGTACAGATAGCAGCCTACACTCCAACCTCAAAAGTGACCAAAGCCAAAAGACCCTCATAAGGAAGAACAGGATTGCAGAAGAGAAATAAAAGCAACCCAACCTTCCCTCAAAAACAGAATTAAAGAAGGGGAGGGAAAGGGGGAGAGAGAGAGAAAAATCTACACAAATGAAGAAAAACTAAAAGAAGAGTATGGGTCTCTCCCAGACCCCTGGGAGGGCAGACACTGAGAAAACTGACTTCGGACCCCAGAATGAAGGGTCTCAAACTACAAACCTAGTTATCAAGACATTAATGGAGAGATTAAAAAGAATTGAGGAGATACAAGAAGAAACTAGGAAGGAGCTAATATCTGAGATAACAGTAATAAAGAATACTGTGAATGAAATAAATAACAAACTGATAAGCATGGGAAGTAGAATTACCCAAGCAGAAGAAAGAATCTCAGAGCTTGAGGACCAAAATATAGAAATAACCCAAACTCTTAAAAACGAAGAAAAAAAGCACAAAAAGACAGAACAAAATCTTCAAGAGAGGAGTGATTACTTTAAGAGACCAAACCTAAGAGTAATTGGCATTCCTGAGGCAGAAAGAAAGACAGAGACCACACTGGAACAAACTTTCCATGAGATCATTCAAGAAAACTTCCCTTATCTAATCAGTGATGCAAAAATTCAAACACAAGAGATTCAGAGAATCCCTGCAAGACAAAAAATGAGAAGACCAACTCCTAGACACTTAATAATTTGCCTAAACAAAGTAGGCATAAAAGAAAAAATCTTAAAGGAAACCCACAACCAGCATACTCCTAAATGGACAAAAATTGGAACCATTTCCCCTGAAAACTGGAACAAGACAAAGATGTCCACTCTCACCCCTCCTGTTCAACACAGTATTGGAAGTCCTGGTTTGAGCAATTAGAGAAGAGAAGGCATCAGGGGTATCCAAATAGGAAAAGAGGAAGTCAAGTTACGTCTCTTTGCAGATGATATGATTGTGTACCTTGAAAACTCAAGAGAATCTGTCAAAAGCCTCCTTACATTGATAAAAGCTTTTGGCAAAGTCTCAGGATACAAAATAAATGTGCAAAAGACTATTGTATTTCTTTACACCAATAATAAACAAACAGAAAGCCAAATAAAAAACACAATTCCATTCACAATAGCCATAAAAACAATTAAATACCTTGGCATCTTCCTAACCAGTGACGTGAAAGACCCTTACAATGAAAACTACAAAACAGTGCTCAAAGAAATCAAAGATGACACAAACAAGTGGACAAATATCCCATGCTCATGTATTGGAAGAATCAACATTGTGAAGATGTCCATCTTACCTAAGGCAATCTACAAATTCAATGCAATACCCATCAAATTACCAGCAACATTCTTCTCAGCCCTAGAAAAAACAACACAGGAATTCATATGAAAACACAAAGGTCCAAGAATAGCCAGAACAATCCTCAGCAAAAAAAAAACAAAGCAGGTGGTATCACATTACCAGACTTCAAACTTTACTATAAAGCTACAATCATCAAAACAGCTTGGTATTGGTATAGGAATAGGCATATAGAATTGAGATTCCAGAAGCAAAACCTCAATTTCTCAACCACCTCATCTTCGACAAAGCCTCCACCACCTACCACTGGGGAGAGGAGAATCTATTCAGTAAATGGTGTTGGGAAAACTGACTGAACACATGCAGAAGATTGAAACGGGACCCCTATCTATCCCCATGCACGAA
>NW_007150320.1:0-927 GCF_000164805.1 Carlito syrichta | reverse complement strand
AGCTAGCCAGCTGGATTGCCAGGTGAATTAACTTGCTGTCTTTACCAGCTAGCCATCTGTCTAGCCAGCCGATTTAACTAGCTGGCTATCTAGCTAGCCAGCTGTGAAGCGAACTGAATTAACTAGCTGACTTAACAAGCTATCATGCTTGCTAGCCAGCTGACTTAACTAGCTTGCTACCTAGCTAGCCAGCTGACTTAACTAGTTGACTTAACTAGCATGCTACCTAGCTAGCCAGATGGTTAGCCAGCTGACTTAACTAGTTGACTTAACCAGCAAACCAGCTCGCTATCCAACTGACTCAGCTGACTCAACTTAACTAGTGAGCCAGCTGGCTAGTCAGCTGACTTAACTAATTTTCTACCTAGCTAGCTAGCTGGCGAGCCAGCTGAATTAACTAGCTGGCTTATTTAGCTAGCCAGTTGATTAGCCAACTGAATTAACTATCTCACTGCCTAGCTAGACATCTGGCTAGCCACCTTACTTAACTAGCTGACTTATACAGCTGGCCTGATTGTTAGACAGCTGAATTAACTAGCTGGCTAAATAGCAAGGACACTGGCAAGCCAACTGACTTAACTAGGTGACTTAACTAGCTAACCAGTGGACTAGACAGCTGACCTAATTATCTAGTTATCTAGATAGCCAACTGACAAGCCAGCTGACTTAACTAGGTTACGTAACGAGCTAGCCAACAGGCTAGCATGCTGACATAACTGCAAGGCTACCTAACTAACCAGCTGGATAGCCAGCTGACATAACTAGCTAGCTACCTACATACCCCACTGGTTTGCCAGCTGACTTAGCTACCAAGCTACCTAGCTAACCAGCTTGCTAGTGAACTGACTTAACTAGGTTGTTTAACTAACTATCTAACTGGCTAGCCAGCTGACTTAACTAGCTAGTTACCCAGATAAGCAGCTGGCT
>NW_007150319.1:0-885 GCF_000164805.1 Carlito syrichta | reverse complement strand
CGTACTGATGCCAGGTGATGGATAGCAGGAAGATGAGTGGGTTAGTCATATGATTGCTGCCAAGGTGGGTCACAAAGAGCTGATTAGGTGAACTCTCTGGGGTGCGGGTGGTTTCCTGCAAGAGACTTATTAGACATTTGCAATTCACAAACTCCTGACTTTGGCCTTGAGAAGGAATCAAAAATTTACCAGAGATTATTATACTAAACCACGAATGGTTGGGATGTCCTGGTCTTACATCTGAAGGAGATTTACCAAGGGGGATGAGATATGCTGCTGTTTGTCCTGCAGTAGAATGTCTGGATGTTTTCTTTCTTTCTTTCTTTCTTTCTTTCTTTCTTTCTTTCTTTCTTTCTTTCTTTCTTTCTTTCTTTCTTTCTTTCTTTCTTTCTTTCTTTCATTTTTTGAGTTGGAGTCTCACTCTGTGGCCCAGACTGGAGTGCAGTGGACACTCCTGGCCACCGCAGACTCGACCTGCTGGGCTCCGGCAATCCTTCCACCTCAGCCTTCCAAGTAGCTGGAACTACAGACGTGTGCTACCATGCCCGGCTTATTTTTTGATTCATTGTAGAGATGAGGTCTTGCCAAGTTGCCCAGGTGGGTCTCGAACCCGTGGGCTCAGGCAATCCACTCACCTCAGCCTCCCAAAGGTGTGGGATTACAGGCTGAGTCACTGAGCCCGACTTTATTTTATTATTTTTTTTGAGATGGAGTCTCACTCTGTCGCCCAGACTGGAGTGCAGTGGCCGCTCCAGGCCACCACAGCCTCGACCTGCTGGGCTCCAGCGATCCTTCCACCTCAGCCTTCCGAGTAGCCAGAATTACAGGCATGCGCTACCATGCCCAGCTGATTTTTTGATTTATTGTAGAGATGAGGGCTCACCC
>NW_007150318.1:0-1023 GCF_000164805.1 Carlito syrichta | reverse complement strand
GAGTTGGAGTCTCACTCTGTGGCCCAGACTGGAGTGCAGTGGACACTCCTGGCCACCGCAGCCTCGACCTGCTGGGCTCCGGCAATCCTTCCACCTCAGCCTTCCAAGTAGCTGGAACTACAGACGTGTGCTACCATGCCCGGCTTATTTTTTGATTCATTGTAGAGATGAGGTCTTGCCAAGTTGCCCAGGTGGGTCTCGAACCCGTGGGCTCAGGCAATCCACTCACCTCAGCCTCCCAAAGGTGTGGGATTACAAGCTGAGTCACTGAGCCCGACTTTATTTTATTATTTTTTTTGAGATGGAGTCTCACTCTGTCGCCCAGACTGGAGTGCAGTGGCCGCTCCAGGCCACCGCAGCCTCGACCTGCTGGGCTCCAGCGATCCTTCCACCTCAGCCTTCCGAGTAGCCAGAATTACAGGCATGCGCTACCATGCCCAGCTGATTTTTTGATTTATTGTAGAGATGAGGGCTCACCAAATTGCCCAGGTGGGTCTCGAACCCGTAGTCTCAGGCAATCCACTCACCTTGGCCTCCCAAAGTGCAGGATTACAGGCTGAGCCACCAAGCCCAGCCTGAATGTTTTCTAAAGGTTATGCTGAGGCAAAAAGACTAAACCCTTTCACAAACTTCAATGCTTCCTGTTTTAACAACCTTCAACAAGACTAGTACGTGCAGAAACAAAACTTATGTTAAGTGTTTAACATAAGAAATGTCCACATCAAAAACCTACATTTGTGTTTCTTTCATGTATTCTTGTGATTATTTTCATATTTTTAATTGATTCTAATGATTTTCCAGAAATAAAACCTAACATCACATTTTACCTGCAGGAACTAGAAGTCTAATTTATAACATAATGGTATGACTTCAACCTTTTCCCTGGATCTAATTAAGCCTCAAGTTGAAGGTCTTGCGAAGGTCATCTGTGTAATGAGGTGCTGATACAAATCTCTACTTTCTCTTGATAAAATTGTAGTGAAAACCTGCCAAGTGACTGGGGAAAGTCTTTGTGTATTCTCG
>NW_007150317.1:0-814 GCF_000164805.1 Carlito syrichta | reverse complement strand
CAAATGCTGTGCACCCTGGAGCTGAAGCCAACTTGTTCATGGTGGATGATTTTTCAGATGTGCTTTTGGATCCAATTTGCTATAATATTTTTGAGGATTTTTGCTACTATGTTCATAAGGGATATTGGCCTGCAGTTCTCTTTTTTGTTGGAAATTTACCCAGTTTGGGTATCAATCTGATGTTATCCCCCTAAAATGTTTTGGGGAAAATTCTATCTCTCTCAGTTGACTGGAATATATGCAGTAGGATTGGTATGAGTTCCACCTAGTACGTTTTGTAGATTTCTGCTGGAAAGACATCCAGTTGAAGACTTTTTTTTTTTTCTGTAGGTTGCTTTCTTGTGACAGAGTCAATTTCCCGGGTTGTCATTTGTCTATTTAGTATCTCTATGTATTTCTTTTCAACCTGGAGAGATTTTGTGATTTCAGAAGGTCCTCCATTTTATTTAGGGTATCAATTTTTTTTCCATAGAGGTGTTCATAGTAATCTCTGATAATATTTTGTATTTCTTTGGGGTAAGTTGTGATTTCATCTTTTTTTTTTTTCTTCATGGTATTTACTTGGACTTTTGCTCTCTTTATTCTTCGCCAATCTGTCTAGAGGTTCATCAATCTTGTTTATTTTTTTTTCAAAGAACCAGCGTTTTGCTTTGTTAACGTTTTCTATGATAATGTTGTCTTCTATGTCCCATATTTGGGCTCTCATTTGGTGATTTGGATTCTACTTCTAAAGTTAAAGTTTTGAGCCAGGCTTGGTGGCTCAGCTTGTAATCCTGCGCCTTTGGGAGGCTGAGATGAGTGGATTGCCTGAGCG
>NW_007150316.1:0-837 GCF_000164805.1 Carlito syrichta | reverse complement strand
TTCCTGGGCAATTGGAATTCTACGATTCCTGGTTTCCTTGTGCAAGTCACCCTAACAATATGAGGACCTAGAAGCTCAGATTCCTGATTAAACCTCCAAAACAGCCCCTGTAGACTTTGGCGAATGAGAACTCCAGGAACCCGGATTCCATTTTCGTTCTCTGCAAGATGCCTTGATTTTCCCTTTTGATGTGTATTCCAAAACTCTGTTTACAATAAGACAGATGCCCACAAGTTTCCTAGGGATGGGGATTCCGTGATTCCTGGTTCCCTTTAAAAATACTTACTAAACATTTGTCAACTGCAAAACCCTCGGCCCCTGTCACAATAAAAGGACAAATGAAAGTTAGAGAATTACAAGGTACATCTTGAGACCAAGAGTTACATCCAAATATGGCGAGATGATCCCTTTTTTGTTGGAGTCTGGCCTTAGTTGTCCCGAGGAACCTAACTGTCTTGTAGTGCCAGATATCCGTTTAGAACTATCAAGAGGACCAGAATGTTGCTGGAATCCTGAATTGACTGATTGCTAGTATCCACATGCTAAATATCTCCAAAATATGAGGGGAGTTCGAAACCCTGATTCTTGTTTGTCCAGTAGCAAGACGTCCTGAGAATTTTTTCGGATTGAAGACTCGTGTAACACAGATTCCGTATTCTTCCTTTGCTGGAGGCCGTGTAGTGTCCTGAATATGAGGACTCCCTTTCCCCAGATTGTTGTTTTGAAATCCTGATTCTTGTTTAACACTTAGCAAGACTCTAAGTAGATTTTGTGATTGCGGACAGTCTAAAAAATATTCCTTATTTTCCCTAAGCAAGAGCCCTTGAGTTTCCTTTT
>NW_007150315.1:0-799 GCF_000164805.1 Carlito syrichta | reverse complement strand
CGAGGAACCCAACGGACTTGTAGGTCCGCATTCTCCATTACAACTATCAAGAAGACCAGAAGGTTCCTGAGAATCTATACTGACAAAACTTTCATATCCAAGAGGCCTGTAGCCCTAAAGTATGTGTGGAAATGGAATCCCAGATTCTAGATTAGCCCTTATAATGTGTCCATGTAGAATTCTTAGATTGGCGACCCCCATAACCCAGATTCTTTTTGTTCTCAGTAAGACTACCAGAAGTTACCTGGCGACGTGGAAGTACAAGCTCTTACATACCAATACTCATAAGCCCCAAAGGTCAGAAGGGTCCTGGAATCCATGATTGCTGGATCCCCTTTAAAAATACGTCCTAAATATTTGGGAACACCGAATACCAAGTTACGAATATCAATCTAAAATTCCAGAGGTAGTTTCTAGTTTAGGAGGTAAACATGAAGTCAGAAATTACACGAAAAATGGCGACATAATTCCTTCTGTTGTGGAATCTGGCCTTACTGCCTCCAGCAAAAAAAGCTGAGCAGATGGCCAGATTCTCTGTTACAACTAAAAAGAGGTGCAGCAGGTTCCTGGGAATCAGTAATGACAGATTTGTGGTACGCATATAGGGATTAGTTCAGAAAAATGTGGGTTCTGGGACTCCCAATTCCTGATTCGCATTTAGAAATTTCCTGTAGGTTACTAGGTATGGGAACTACCTTAAGCCAGGGAAAAATTAACTACTGCCCAGAAATTTGCTGGTCACATGCAAACTGATTTTCCTTATTCCACATTGATAACATGAGTAGAAGCTTTCTGGGGA
>NW_007150314.1:0-683 GCF_000164805.1 Carlito syrichta | reverse complement strand
GGGCTAGCCAGCTGGCTTAACTAGCTAGCCACCTAGCTAGACAGCCAGAAAAAAAAGCTCACTTAACTCACTGAACTTAACTAGCTAGCCAGTATTCTAGACAGCTGACTTTAATTAGCTAGCTACCTACTTAGTCAGATGACTAGCCAGCTGAATTAACTAGCTGACATAACCATCTAGCCAGCTGGATAACAAGCTGACTTAACTAGCTTGCTACCAGCTAGCCAGATGGATAGCCACTTGAATTAACTAACAGAATTAACCAGCTAGACAGGTGGCTAGCCAGTTGACTCAACTAGGTGACTGAATTCATTATCCAACTGGCTAGCCAGCTGATTTAACTAGCTGGCATCACTAGCTAACCAGGTGGCAATCCAGCTGATTTAACTAGTTAAGTACATATGTATCCCTCATGCTAGCCAGCAGACTTAATATCTAGCTACCTAGGTATCTAGCTGGCTAGGATGCTGACTTAACTAGGTGACCTTACTAGCTAGCCACTGGCTAGCCAGCTGACTTAACGTGTTAGCTACCTAGCTAGGCAGCTGTCTAGCCAGCTGACTTAACTCGTTGACATAACTAGCTAGCCAGCTGACTTAACTAGCTGACTTAACTAGCTAGCTACCTAGTTAGCAAGCTGAATTTACTAGCTGAAATAGCTTTCTATCTAGCTAGCTGACTTT
>NW_007150313.1:2953-3886 GCF_000164805.1 Carlito syrichta | reverse complement strand
GCTGAATTAAGTAGTAATCCAGCTGGGTAACCAGCTGACGTAACTAGCTCTCTACCTCTCCAGCCACCTGTATAGCCAGCTGACTTAATTGGCTGACATAATTACCTAGCCAGTTGGCTAGGAAACTGACTTAACTAGGTCACTACCTGTCATAACTAGCTGTCTTTAATAGCTGGTCTGCTTTCTAGCCAGTTCAATTAACTAGCTTTGTACATAGCTAGCCATCTGGCAATCCAGCTGAATTAATTAGGTGACATATCTAGCTAGCCAGCTGTCTCACCAACTGAATAAATATAAAGCTGCCTAGCTATCCAGTGGACTACTCAGCTGACTTAACTAGGTTACCTAACTAGCTAGCCAGCAGGCTAGAGTTTACTTAATTAGCTGACTTAACAAGCTAGTCAGTTGACTTAACTAGCTGAATTAAGTAGTTAGTTACCTAGCTAGCCAGCTGCATTCACTAGCTGAAATAACCAGCTAGATACCTAGCTAGCTATTTAGCTAGCTACTTGACTTATCTAGCTGACTTAACTAGAAAGCTAGCTGAGATAACTAGCTGACTTAACTAGCTAGTTACCTAGCTAAACAGCTGAATTAACTAGCTGAAATAACTAGATAGCCAGATGTCTAGCCATCTGACTTAACTAGTTTTTTAACTAGCTAGCAGGCTGGCTAGCCAACTGACTTAACGAGGTGACTTAACTGACTAGCCAACTGGTTAGCCAGGTGACTTTACTAGCTGATTAATGAGCTAGAGAGCTGGACAGACAGGTGACTAAACTAGCTGAATTAACTAGTAATCCAGCTGGCTAGCCAGCCCTCTTAGCTAGCTCTCTACCTCTTTAGCCACTTGGATAGCCAGATGACTTAACCAGCTGACTTCATTAGCTAGCCAGCTGGCTAGTGAACTGACTTAACTAGGTCACCACATAG
>NW_007150313.1:0-1915 GCF_000164805.1 Carlito syrichta | reverse complement strand
CTGACTCATCTACCTGACTTAACTCATTAGCTAACTAGCTAGCTAGCCTACTCAACCAGCTGACTCAACACTTTTGCTAACTAGCTTGCTAGCTGACTTAACCAGTTGACTTGACCCTTCAGTTAACTAGCTTGCTATCTGACTCAACCTGCTGACTTAACCCATTAGCTAACTAGCAAGCTAGCTGTCTTAACCAGCTGACTATGTTAGAAAGCTCACTTAACTAGCTGACTTACTTAGCTTACTTAACTACTTAGCTAGCTGACCTAACTGGCTTACTTAACTAGAGAGCTAGCTGACTTAACTACCTGTTTTAAAAAGTTAGCTAACTTTTTAACCAGCTTAATAGCTAGATGACTTAACTAATTACCTAACTACTTAGGTAGAAGGCTTAAATCACTGTCTTAAATAGTTAGCTAATTAGTGAGCTAACTGACTTAGGTAGCTGACTTAACTAGCTATCTGTTTAGCTAGCATACTTAATTTGTTGACTTAACTAGTTGGCTAACGAGATAGCTAGCTAATTTAACAAGTTGGTTAATGAGTTAGCTAACTGTTGTAACTAGTTGGTTAATGAGTATATTATCTGTCTTAACTAGTTGGTTAACGAATTAGCTAGGTGACTTAACTTGTTGGGTGAGAGTTGGCAGACTAGTTAGCTGGTTTAAAACGTTGACTGACGCGGTAGACTTGTTAGTTGCCTTAACATGTTGCCCAACTACTTGGCTGACTAGTAAGCTGGGTCAAATATTTGACTGACGAGTTGGCCTACTAGTTAGCTCGGTTAATTAGTTGGTGTGCCGGTGTGCTGAACGAACTATTCATCCAATTAGTAGGTCTACTAGTTAGCTGGCCTAACTTGTCGCCTGAGTAGTTAGCTTAGCTAACTTTTCAGCTGTAAAGGTGACTGATTAGTCAGCTGATTGGTTAGCTGACTCAACAAGTTGGTCGGAGAGCAGGCTGATCAGTTAGCTGACTTAACTAGTCATCCAGCAAATGAGCCTTCAGCTGATATGACTTAACTAGTTGGCCAGAGAGTGAGCAGAATTGTCAGCTGACTTAACTAGTCGACTGGCGAGTGAGCCGACATGTCAACTGATTTAATAGTTGGCCAGTGAGTGAGCTGACTAGTCAGTTGACTTAACTAATCGGCCAGCTAGTGAACGGACTGGTAAGCTAAGTTTAGACAGCTGGTGAGTGAGTCAACAGCTCAGAAGACTTAACTAGTTGACCAGCGATTGAGTCGACCAATGAGCTGACTTAAAATATCAGTTGGTCAGTGAGCCAACGGGTGAGCTGCCATAACTAGTCAACCAGCAAGCGAGCCAACTAGTGAGCTGACTTAACTAGTCAGCTGGTGAGGAAGCAAACTAGTTAGCTGACCTGTTGGCCTGCGAGCAAGCTGACAAGTTAATTGACCTTTTGGCTGTTGAGCAAGCTGACTAGTTTGGTGAATGGTTGTCAGGTGAACAAGCCAAGTAGTTACCTGACCTGATGGACATTGAGTGAGCCCACTAGTTAGCTGAGCAGTTTTTTTAGTTGATAGCAGCCTAGTTAGTAAAGTACCTTGTTGATTTGATAGCTGACAACTAGCTAGCTGACTAGTTGGTTGGGTATCAAGCTGACATAACTAGCTAGCAAACAAGCTATCCAGATGTCTAACTAGTTGACTTAACTAGATTGCTAACTGTGTAGTTAGCTGGCTAGCTGACTTAACTATCTAGCTGAATAGCTAGCTGACTTGCTAGCTGACTCAACCAGCTAGCTGACTATCAACCTGACTAGTTAGCTGACTTAACTCGGTAGATGTATAGTTAGCTGATTTCATAACTGACTTAGCTAGCTAAGTGGCTAGATAGCTGACTTAACTAGCTGATTCGCTAGTAGACTGTCTGGCTGGTGAGTCAGCTGACTT
>NW_007150312.1:0-784 GCF_000164805.1 Carlito syrichta | reverse complement strand
GCTTAGCTAACTTTTCAGCTGAAAAGGTGACTAATTAGTCAGCTGATTGGTTAGCTGACTAAACAATTTGGTCGGAGAGCAGGCTGACCAGTTAGCTGACTTAACTAGTCGGCCAGCAAATGAGCCTTCAGCTGATATGACTTAACTAGTTGACCAGAGAGTGAGCAGAATTGTCAGCTGACTTAACTAGTTGGCTGGCGAGTGAGCCGACATGTCAACTGATTTAATAGTTGGCCAGTGAGTGACCTGACTAGTCAGTTGACTTAACTAATCGGCCAGCTAGTGAACTGACTGGTAAGCTAAATTTAGACAGCTGGTGAGTGAGTCAACAGCTCAGAAGACTTAACTAGTTGACTAGCGACTGAGTTGACCAGTGAGCTGACTTAAAATATCAGCCGGTCAGTGAGCCGACAGGTGAGCTGCCATAACTAGTCAACCAGCAAGTGAGTCGACTGGTGAGCTGACTTAACTAGTCAGCTGGTGAGGAAGCAAACTAGTTAGCTGACCTGTTGGCCTGCGAGTAAGCTGAGAAGTTATTTGCCCTTTTGGCTGGTGAGCGAGCCGACTAGTTTGCTAAATGGTTGTCAGGTGAGCAAGCCAACTAGTTACCTGACCTGATGGAAATTGAGTGAGCCCACTAGTTAGCTGAGCAGCTAGCTGAGTTGATAGCAACCTAGTTAGTAAAGTACCTTGTTGATTTGACAGCTGACTTAACTAGCTAGCTGACTAATTGGTTGGGTATCTAGCTGACATAACTAGCTAGCAAAGAAGCTATCCAGCTGTG
>NW_007150311.1:0-3729 GCF_000164805.1 Carlito syrichta | reverse complement strand
GAATTGACGAGCTTTTTGACTACCAAGTGAGCAGTTTAGCCAACTGAATTAACCAGGTGACAAAACTATCTAGGAAGCTGGTAAGCAGGCTGAATAAACAACTTGATAAACGATCTATGCAGTTGTCCAGTCAGGTGACAAAATTAGCTGACTTACCAAGTTATACAGCTGGCTAGCCAGCTGATACAACTAGCTCTCTACCTCTCTAGCCACCTAGATAGCCAGCTAACTTAACTAGCTGACTTAATTAGCTAGCCATCTGGCCAGCCAACTGACTTAACTAGGTCACTAACTAGTTAGCCAGCTGACTAGCCAACTGAGTTAACTTGCCCTCTTAACTAGCTGACCTGCTTTCTAGCCAGTTGAATTAAGTAGCTTGCTACATAGCTAGCCAGTGTCTATCCAGCTGAATTAACTAGGTGACTTATCTAGCTAGCCAGCTGTCTAGCCAGTTGACTTAAATAGCAAATTACCTAGCTAGCCAGTGGGTTAGTCAGCTGACTTATCTAGGTGAATTAACTATCTAGTCAGATGGCTGTACAGTTGATATAACTAGCTAGCTACCTAGCTGCCAAGCTGGCTAGCAGGCTGACTTAACAAGCTGACTTAACTAGCTAGCCAGCTGGTTAGCCAGTTGACATAATTGCCTAGATACGTAGCTAGTCATCAGGCTAGGCAGCTTACTAAACTAGATGAGTTAATGAACTAGCTAGCTGGCTAGCCAACAGACTTAACTAGCTAGCTACCTAGACAGACAGCTGCGTAGCAAGCTGACGTAACTAGTTACACAACGAGACACCTCATTGCTAGCCAGCTGATTTAACTAGCTAACTACTTACATAGCCCACTGGCTTGCAAGTGAACTTTACCTAACTACCTAGCTCACCTGCTGGCCAGCGAGTTGACTTAACAAGGGGACTTAACTAGCTAGTCAGCTTATCTAAATAGCTGACTTAACTAGCTAGCTACCTATCTAGTCTGCTGGCTTAACTAGCTGCTTTAACTAGCTATCAATCTAGCTAGCTATCATATAGCTAGCTGACTTAACTAGCTGACTTAACTAGCTAGCTCCCTGACATATCTAGCAAAACTAACTAGTTACCTAGCCAGCCAACTGAATTAACTAGCTGAAATAAATAGCGAGCCAATTGTCTACACATCTGATGTAACTAGCTTTTCAATAGCTAGCCAGCTTTCTAGACAACTGACTTAAAAAGCTGACTTATCTAGCTTGCCAACTGGTTAGCCAGCTGACTAAACTAGCTGACTTAACTAGCTGGCCAGCTGGCAAGTCAGCTGACTCTATTGCCTAGCTACCTAGCTAGCCAGCAGTCTAGCCAGCTGACTTAACTAGCTGACTTAATGAAGTAGCTAGCTTTCTAGCCAACAGACTTAACTAGCTGGCTACCTAGCTAGACAGCTGAATAGCCAGGTGACTTAACTAGGTGACATAACAAGATAGCCTTATGGCTAGCTAGCTCACTTAACTATCTACCTACCTACATAGCCCACTGGCTTGCCAGCTGACTTAACTACCTAACTACCTAGCTAACATGCTGACCAGCGAGCTGACTTAACGACGTGACTTAACTAGCTAGCCAGCTGGCTAGCCAGCTGATTTAACTAGCTATCAACCCTGCTTTGAAGCTGGCTAGACAGCTGACTTAACTAAATGACTTAACTAACTACATAGCTAGACAGATAATTTAATTAGCTGACTTAACTAGCTAACTACCTAGCTAGCCAGCTGACTGGGAAGCTGACTTAAGTAGCTTCCTTATCCTGCTAGCCATCTGACTGGCCAGCTGACTTAACTAACTGACTTAACCAGCTAGCCAACTGGATAGCCAGCTGATTTAGCTAGCTAGCTATGTAGCTAGCTAGCTGGGAAATCAGGTGAATTAGCTAGCTGACTTAGGTTTCTAGCCAGCTGACTAGCCATCTGACATAACTAGCTTGCTACCTAGCTACTCAGGTAGGAAGCCAGCTAAATTAACTAGTTGACTTAACCTGCTAGCCTGCTGGCTAACCAGCTGACTCAACTAGCTGACTTGACTAGTTAGACAACTGGCTAGCCAGCTGACTTAATTAGTTATTTACGTAACTTGCAACCTGCCTATCCAGCTGACTTAACTAGCTGAGTTAATTACCTTGCAAGCTGGTTAGCCAACTGAAATAACTAGCTTGCTACTTAGCTAGCCAACTGGCTATCCAGCTGACTTTACTATCTGACATAAATAGCTCGCTTGCTTGCTAGTCAGCTGAATTAACTTGCCTGCTACATAGTTAGCATGCTGGCTAGCCAGTTGACTAAACTAGGTGACTTAAATAGCTAGCCAGCTGTCAAGCCAGCTGAGATAATTAGCAAAATACCTGGCTAGCCAACTTGATAGCCATTGGACTAAATAGGTGTCTTAACTAGCTAGCCAGCGGTCTAGACTGCTGACATAACTATCTATCTAGCTAGCTAGCCAGCTGTCTGGCCAGCTGAGTTAACTACGTGACTTAACTAGCTAGCCAGCTGGCTAGCAGGCAGACTTAACTGCCTAGGTACCTAGCTGGCCAGCTGGATAGCCAGCTGACTTAACTAGCTAGCTAACTAGCTAGCCAGCTGTCTATTGAGCTGACTCAACTAGGTTACTTAACTAACTACCTAACTGGCTAGTCAGATGTCTTAACTACCTAGTTACCCAGCTAGGCAGTTAGCTAGCGAGCTGACAACTTGCTGACATAACTAGCTAGCAATCTATCTTAACTAGCTGTCTTAACCAGCTAGATACCTAGCTCACCATCTGGCTTAACTAGCTGACTTAATAAGCTACCTAGCTGACATAACTAGCTGACTTATATAGCTAGATTTCTAGGTAACCAGCTGACTTAGCTAGCAGAAATAACTAGCTAGCCAGATGGCTAGCCATCTGACTTAACTAGATTTTTAACTAGCTAACAAGCTGTATAGCCAACAGACTTAATGAGCTGACTTAACTAGCTAGGCTGCAAGTTGCCAGCTGACGTAACTAGCTGACTTAACCAGCTAGTCAGCTGGCTAGAGAGATAACTTAACTAGCTGTCTACCTATCTAGCCAGCTGGCTAGCCAACTGACTTATGTAGCTGACTTAAGGTAGCAAGCTAGCAAGCCAGCTCACTTAACTAGCTAGATACCTACATAGCCTGCAGGCTAGCCAGTTGAATTAACTATCTGACTTGAACAGCTAGCCTGCTGTCTAGCAAGCTGACATGTCTAGCTAGCTACTTGCCTAGCCAGCTGGCTAGACAGCTGACTAAATTAGCTGACTTAATCAGCTTGTCAGTTGGATAGTCAGCTGACTTAACACTCTGACATCTCTAGCTAGCCAGGTAGCTATCTAGATGACTTAACTAGCTAGCTACATACATTGCCAGTTGGCTAGCCAGCTCTCTTATCTAGCTGAATTAACCAGGTAGCCAGTTGTCTAGCCAACTGACTAAAATAGCTCTCTACATATCTCGCCTTCTAACTAGCTAGCTGACTTAAATAGCTGAGTTAATTAGCTAGCTACCTAGCTGCCCAGCTGACTTATATAGTTAGCTAATTAGTTGTCTATCTTGGTAGCCAGCTGACTTAAATAGTTAGGTGCCTAGCTAGCTGACTTAACCAACTAGCTAACTAGTTAGCTTACTCATTATCTAATGTGCTAGCTAGGTGACTTATTGATCTGAGCTCATTAGCTAATGAGCTCATTAGCTAT
>NW_007150310.1:0-650 GCF_000164805.1 Carlito syrichta | reverse complement strand
CCCAACTGACTTATGTAGCTGACTTAAGGTAGCAAGCTAGCAAGCCAGCTCAATTAACTAGCTAGATACCTACATAGCCTGCAGGCTAGCCAGTTGAATTAACTATCTGACTTGAACAGCTAGCCTGCTGTCTAGCAAGCTGACATGTCTAGCTAGCTACTTGCCTAGCCAGCTGGCTAGACAGCTGACTAAATTAGCTGACTTAATCAGCTTGTCAGTTGGATAGTCAGCTGACTTAACACTCTGACATCTCTAGCTAGCCAGGTAGCTATCTAGATGACTTAACTAGCTAGCTACATACATTGCCAGTTGGCTAGCCAGCTCTCTTATCTAGCTGAATTAACCAGGTAGCCAGTTGTCTAGCCAACTGACTAAAATAGCTCTCTACATATCTCGCCTTCTAACTAGCTAGCTGACTTAAATAGCTGAGTTAATTAGCTAGCTACCTAGCTGCCCAGCTGACTTATATAGTTAGCTAATTAGTTGTCTATCTTGGTAGCCAGCTGACTTAAATAGATAGGTGCCTAGCTAGCTATCTGACTTAACCAACTAGCTAACTAGTTAGCTTACTCATTATCTAATGTGCTAGCTAGGTGACTTTATTGATCTGAGCTCATTAGCTAATGAGCTCATTAGCTATCTAACGCAAA
>NW_007150309.1:0-3078 GCF_000164805.1 Carlito syrichta | reverse complement strand
GCAGACTAACTAGCTAGCTACCTAGCCAGCCAACTGAATTAACTAGCTGAAATAAATAGCGAGCCAATTGTCTACACATCTGATGTAAATAGCTTTTCAATAGCTAGTCAGCTTTCTAGACAACTGACTTAAAAAGCTGACTTATCTAGCTTGCCAGCTGGTTAGCCAGCTGACTAAACTAGCTGACTTAACTAGCTGGCCAGCTGGCAAGTCAGCTGATTCTATTGCCTAGCTACTTAGCTAGCCAGCAGCCTAGCCAGCTGACAACTAGTTGACTTAATGAAGTAGCTAGCTTTCTAGCCAACAGACTTAACTAGCTGGCTACCTAGCTAGACAGCTGAATAGCCAGGTGACTTAACTAGGTGACATAACAAGATAGCCTTATGGCTAGCTAGCTCACTTAACTATCTACCTACCTACATAGCCCACTGGCTTGCCAGCTGACTTAACTACCTAACTACCTAGCTAACATGCTGACCAGTGAGCTGACTTAACGACGTGACTTAACTAGCTAGCCAGCTGGCTAGCCAGCTGATTTAACTAGCTATCAACCCTGCTTTGAAGCTGGCTAGACAGCTGACTTAACTAAATGACTTAACTAACTACATAGCTAGACAGATAATTTAATTAGCTGACTTAACTAGCTAACTACCTAGCTAGCCAGCTGACTGGGAAGCTGACTTAAGTAGCTTCCTTATCCTGCTAGCCATCTGACTGGCCAGCTGACTTAACTAACTGACTTAACCAGCTAGCCAACTGGATAGCCAGCTGACTTAACTAGCTAGCTATGTAGCTAGCTAGCTGGGAAATCAGTGAATTAGCTAGCTGACTTAGGTTTCTAGCCAGCTGACTAGCCATCTGACATAACTAGCTTGCTACCTAGCTACTCAGGTAGGAAGCCAGCTAAATTAACTAGTTGACTTAACCTGCTAGCCTGCTGGCTAACCAGCTGACTCAACTAGCTGACTTGACTAGTTAGACAACTGGCTAGCCAGCTGACTTAATTAGTTATTTACGTAACTTGCAACCTGCCTATCCAGCTGACTTAACTAGCTGAGTTAATTACCTTGCAAGCTGGTTAGCCAACTGAAATAACTAGCTTGCTACTTAGCTAGCCAACTGGCTATCCAGCTGACTTTACTATCTGACATAAATAGCTCGCTTGCTTGCTAGTCAGCTGAATTAACTTGCCTGCTACATAGTTAGCATGCTGGCTAGCCAGTTGACTAAACTAGGTGACTTAAATAGCTAGCCAGCTGTCAAGCCAGCTGAGATAATTAGCAAAATACCTGGCTAGCCAACTTGATAGCCATTGGACTAAATAGGTGTCTTAACTAGCTAGCCAGCGGTCTACACTGCTGACATAACTATCTATCTAGCTAGCTAGCCAGCTGTCTGGCCAGCTGAGTTAACTACGTGACTTAACTAGCTAGCCAGCTGGCTAGCAGGCAGACTTAACTGCCTAGGTACCTAGCTGGCCAGCTGGATAGCCAGCTGACTTAACTAGCTAGCTAACTAGCTAGCCAGCTGTCTATTGAGCTGACTCAACTAGGTTACTTAACTAACTACCTAACTGGCTAGTCAGATGTCTTAACTACCTAGTTACCCAGCTAGGCAGTTAGCTAGCGAGCTGACAACTTGCTGACATAACTAGCTAGCAATCTATCTTAACTAGCTGTCTTAACCAGCTAGATACCTAGCTCACCATCTGGCTTAACTAGCTGACTTAATAAGCTACCTAGCTGACATAACTAGCTGACTTATATAGCTAGATTTCTAGGTAACCAGCTGACTTAGCTAGCAGAAATAACTAGCTAGCCAGATGGCTAGCCATCTGACTTAACTAGATTTTTAACTAGCTAACAAGCTGTATAGCCAACAGACTTAATGAGCTGACTTAACTAGCTAGGCTGCAAGTTGCCAGCTGACGTAACTAGCTGACTTAACCAGCTAGTCAGCTGGCTAGAGAGATAACTTAACTAGCTGTCTACCTATCTAGCCAGCTGGCTAGCCAACTGACTTATGTAGCTGACTTAAGGTAGCAAGCTAGCAAGCCAGCTCACTTAACTAGCTAGATACCTACATAGCCTGCAGGCTAGCCAGTTGAATTAACTATCTGACTTGAACAGCTAGCCTGCTGTCTAGCAAGCTGACATGTCTAGCTAGCTACTTGCCTAGCCAGCTGGCTAGACAGCTGACTAAATTAGCTGACTTAATCAGCTTGTCAGTTGGATAGTCAGCTGACTTAACACTCTGACATCTCTAGCTAGCCAGGTAGCTATCTAGATGACTTAACTAGCTAGCTACATACATTGCCAGTTGGCTAGCCAGCTCTCTTATCTAGCTGAATTAACCAGGTAGCCAGTTGTCTAGCCAACTGGCTAAAATAGCTCTCTACATATCTCGCCTTCTAACTAGCTAGCTGACTTAAATAGCTGAGTTAATTAGCTAGCTACCTAGCTGCCCAGCTGACTTATATAGTTAGCTAATTAGTTGTCTATCTTGGTAGCCAGCTGACTTAAATAGTTAGGTGCCTAGCTAGCTATCTGACTTAACCAACTAGCTAACTAGTTAGCTTACTCATTATCTAATGTGCTAGCTAGGTGACTATTGATCTGAGCTCATTAGCTAATGAGCTCATTAGCTATCTAACGCAAAGAACTTACTTAAATTGTAAGCTAGCTAGGTAGCTAGCTGACTCATCCAGCTGATTTAACTCGTTAGCTAACTAGCTAGCTAGAATACTCAACCTGCTGACTCAACTCGTTTCCTAACTTGCTAGCTTGCTGACTCAACCCACTGACTTAATATGTTAGTTAACTAGCTAACTACGTGACTCAACCTGCCAACTTAACCCATTAGTCAACTAGCTAGCTAGCTTCTTAATCAGCTGATGAAATTAGAAAACAGACTTAACTAGCTGAATTAACTGGCAGACTTAACTATTTAGTTAACTAACAACTATGGGAATTAAATAGTCAGCTAACTATTTAACTAGGTGAATAACTAGCTGACTTAATTAATTAGCTAACTAGTCAGAAAGCAGAATTAAGTAGCTGACTAAATTAGCTAGCTAAC
>NW_007150308.1:0-1160 GCF_000164805.1 Carlito syrichta | reverse complement strand
CAAGTTAGCTAACTGATTTAACTAGTTGTTAAACGAGATAACTAGCTGACTTAACTAGTTGGTTAATGACTTAGCTATGTGACTTAACTTGTTTTCTGTCGAGGCGGCTGTCTAGTTAACTGGTTTAATACGTTGGCTGAGTACTTGGCCGACTTTGCTGGCATAAAATGTTGGTCGAATAGACGGCTGACTATTTGGCTGGGTTAACTAGTTGACTGACGAGTTGGTCCACTAGTTAGTTAGGTTAACAAGTTGGCTTACTAATTTGCTGATGTAACTAGTAGGTCAACTTGTTAGCTGAACTAAATTGTTGACTGACAAGTTGACCCACTGGTCGGCTGAAGGTTAGCTAACTAACTTGTTGGACTGCTAGTGGACTGACCGGTAAGCTGACTTAACTAGTCAGCCAGCGAGTGAGCCCATATGATAGTTGACTTAACTAGTTGACCCGTGAGTGAGTCAAAAGGTCAGCTGAATTAACTAGCTCACCGGCAAGTGAGCCAATTGATCAGTTGACTTAACTAGTCGGCCAGTAGGCAAGCCGACTGATCATTTGACTTAACTAGTTGACCGGTGTGTGAGATGACTGGTCAGCTGAATTTAGTTGGCTGTCAAGTGAGCCGACTGGTCAGACTCAACTTCTTGGCTGGTTTTGAGCTGACCAGTGAGCCGGCTTAACTAGTTGGCTGGTGAGTGAACCAAAGCGTGAGCTGCCTTAACTATTCGGCTGGTAAGTGAGCTGAACTATGAGCTGACTTAACTAGTCGGCTGGGGAGCAAGCTGACTAGTTCACTGAAATGTTGGCCTGTGAGTGAGTTGACAAGTTAGTTGATGTGTTTGACTGACAAGCAAGCTGACTAGTTTGCTGAACGGTTGGCAGGTGAGCGAGCTGAATATTTAGCTGACATGATGGAAAGCGTGTGAGCTTACTAGTTAGATGAACAGGTAGCTGAGTTTTTAGCTAACTAGTTAGCCAAGTAACTAACTGGCTTCCAAGCTGTCTTAACACGTAGCTGAAAAGCTAGCTGGCTATCAAGCTAACATAACTAGCTAGCAAACAAGTTATCTGGCTGTCTAGCAAGCTGACTTAACTAGCTTGCTAACTGGCTAGTTAGCTGGCTAGCTGACTTAATTATCTCGCAGGCTAGTTAGCTGACGAG
>NW_007150307.1:0-770 GCF_000164805.1 Carlito syrichta | reverse complement strand
CTAGCCAGCTGACTTAACTAGCTAGCTACCGACGTATACCTCTGACTTCCCCACTGAATTAACTACCTATCTACCTAACTAACCAGCTGACTAGCCAGCTGACTTAATAGGTGACTTAACTAGCTAGACAGTTGGCTAGTCAGCTGACTTAAGTAGCTAGCTACACAGATAGGCAGCTAGCTAGCCAGCTGAATTAAATAACTGACTCAACTAGCTATCCAGCTGACTTATCTATCTGATTTAACTAGCTAGCCAGCTGGCTGTACAGCTGAATTAACTAGCTGAATTAACCAGCTAGCCAACTGGCTAGCCAGCTGACTTAGCTAACTAGGTACCTACCTAGACAACTGGGAAGCCAGATGAATTAACTAGCTGACTTAAATAGCTAGTCAGCTGATTAGCCAACTGACTCAACTAGTTCACTTCACAGATAGCCAGCTTTCAAGCCAGCTAACTTAACTAGATGGCTTAAATAGTTGGCCTGTTTTCTAGTCAGCTGAATAATTAGCTTGCTATATAGGTAGACAGCTGACTAGAGAGCTGACCAAACTAGGTGACTTAAATTCATAGCTAGCTGTCTACCCAGCTGAATTAAGTAGCAAGCTACCTAGCTAGCCAGCTGGCTATCCAGCTGACTTAACTATGTGACTTAACTAGCTAGCCAGATGGCTGGACAGCTGATGTAACTAGCTAGCTACCTAGCTAGCAAGCTGTAGAGCCAGCTGATTTACTAGGTTACTTACTAGCTAGCCAGCTTGCTGGACAGCTGA
>NW_007150306.1:0-3933 GCF_000164805.1 Carlito syrichta | reverse complement strand
AGCTAGAATACTCAACCTGCTGACTCAACTCGTTTCCTAACTTGCTAGCTTGCTGACTCAACCCGCTGACTTAATATGTTAGTTAACTAGCTAACTACGTGACTCAACCTGCCAACTTAACCCATTAGTCAACTAGCTAGCTAGCTTCTTAATCAGCTGATGAAATTAGAAAACAGACTTAACTAGCTGAATTAACTGGCAGACTTAACTATTTAGTTAACTAACAACTATGGGAATTAAATAGTCAGCTAACTATTTAACTAGGTGAATAACTAGCTGACTTAATTAATTAGCTAACTAGTCAGAAAGCAGAATTAAGTAGCTGACTAAATTAGCTAGCTAACAAGTGAGCTATCTGATTTAGCTAGGTGACAGCTAGCTAGCTGGTTAGCTAACTGACTTAGCTAATGGAGATAACTAGTTGACTAACGAGATAGCTAGCTGACTTAGTGAGTTGGTTAACAAGTTAGCTAACTGATTTAACTAGTTGTTAAATGAGATAACTAGCTGACTTAACTAGTTGGTTAACGACTTAGCTATGTGACTTAACTTGTTTTCTGTCGAGGCGGCTGTCTAGTTAATTGGTTTAATACATTGGCTGAGTACTCGGCCGACTTCTTTGCTGGTCGAATAGACGGCTGACTATTTAGCTGGGTTAACTAGTTGACTGACGAGTTGGCCCACTAGTTAGTTAGGTTAACAAGTTGGCTTATGTAACTAGTCGGTTGACTTGTTAGCTGAACTAAATTGTTGACTGACAAGTTGGCCCACTGGTCGGTCGAAGGTTAGCTAACTTAACTTGTTGGACTGCTAGTGGACTGACCGGTAAGCTGACTTAACTAGTCAGCCAGTGAGTGAGCCCATATGATAGTTGACTTAACTAGTTGACCCGTGAGTGAGTCAAAAGGTCAGCTGAATTAACTAGCTCACCGGCAAATGAGCCAATTGATCAGTTGACTTAACTAGTCGTCCGGTAGGCAAGCTGACTGATCATTCGACTTAACTAGTCGACCAGTGTGTGAGATGACTGGTCAGCTGAATTTAGTTGGCTGTCAAGTGAGCCGACTGGTCAGACTCAACTAGTCGACTGGTTTTGAGCTGACCAGTGAGCCGGCTTAACTAGTTGGCTTGTGAGTGAGCCAACACGTGAGCTGCCTTAACTATTCGGCTGGTAAGTGAGCTGAACTATGAGCTGACTTAACTAGTCGGCTGGTGAGCAAGCTGACTAGTTCACTGAAATGTTGGCCTGTGAGTGAGTTGACAAGTTAGTTGATGTGTTTGACTGATGAGCAAGCTGACTAGTTTGCTGAACGGTTGGCAGGTGAGCGAGCTGAATATTTAGCTGACCTGATGGAAAGCGTGTGAGCCTACTAGTTAGATGAACAGGTAGCTGAGTTTTTAGTCAACTAGTTAGCCAAGTAACTAGCTTGTTTCCAAGCTGTCTTAACTACCTAGCTGACTAGCTAGCTGGCTATCAAGCTGACATAACTAGCTAGCAAACAAGTTATCTGGCTGTCTAGCAAGCTGACTTAACTAGCTTGCTAACTGGCTAGTTAGCTGGCTAGCTGACTTAATTATCTAGCAGGCTAGTTAGTTGACTAGCTAGCTAACTTAACTAGCTATTTGACAAGCAACCTGACTGGTTAGCTGACTTAACTAGCTAACAGAATAGTTAGCTGACTTGCTGACTGACTTAACTGGCTAGCTGGCTAGCTAGCTGACTTAACTAGCTCACTAACTAACTGGCTGTTTATCTGGCTAGCCAGCTGAATTAACTAGCTATCTACCTGGGTGGCTAGACGACTAGTCAAGTGACTTAACTAGCTAGCTACCTGATTTGCTAGCTGCCTAGGAAGCCACCTAGCTAGCTAGTGGACTGGCCACCGGACTAGCCAGCCATCTTAAATAGCCAGCCGTCTGGTTGGACTGTGGGATAGAAAGCTGGCTTAACTAGCCAGCCACCCTGGTGTTCAGCTGCCTAGCAAGCCAGCTTAATTATCCGGCCACCTACTTTACAAGACTGCTAACCAGCCGTCTTAACATGCCAGCCACCTAGCTAGCCAGCTGGCTTACCAGCTGACTTAACTAGCTGTCTTAATTAGATAGCCATCCGGCTAGCCTGCTGGCTTAACTAGCTAACCACCTAGCTAGCAAGCCAGGTAGCCAGCTCACCTAACTCGAAAACTTAAGTAGCTAGCCAGCTGGCTAGCCAGCTGACTTTATTAGCTAGACACCTACCTAGCCAGGTGGCTAGCCAGCTGACTTAACTAGCAGACTTAAACAGCTAGCCAGCTGGCTAGCCACGTGAATTATCTATGTAGCTACCTAGCTATCCAGTTGACTTGCCACTTGAATTAACTAGCTCACTTATGCAGCTAGCCTTCTGTCTAGCCACCTGCCTCAACTAGCTAACATTACTAGTTGGCCGGCTGGCTAGCCAGCTGACTTAACTAGGTGACATCTCTGGCTAGCCAGGTGTCTAGCCAGCTGACTTAACTAGCTAGCTACTGACGTATACCTCTGACTTCCCCACTGAATTAACTACCTATCTACCTAACTAACCAGCTGACTAGCCAGCTGACTTAAGTAGGTGACTTAACTAGCTAGACAGTTGGCTAGTCAGCTGACTTAAGTAGCTAGCTACACAGATAGGCAGCTAGCTAGCCAGCTGACTTAAATAACTGACTCAACTAGCTATCCAGCTGACTTATCTATCTGATTTAACTAGCTAGCCAGCTGGCTGTACAGCTGAATTAACTAGTTGAATTAACCAGCTAGCCAACTGGCTAGCCAGCTGACTTAGCTAACTAGGTACCTACCTAGACAACTGGGAAGCCAGATGAATTAACTAGCTGACTTAAATAGCTAGTCAGCTGATTAGCCAACTGACTCAACTAGTTCACTTCACAGATAGCCAGCTTTCAAGCCAGCTAACTTAACTAGATGACTTAAATAGTTGGCCTGTTTTCTAGTCAGTTGAATAATTAGCTTGCTATATAGGTAGACAGCTGACTAGAGAGCTGACCAAACTAGGTGACTTAAATACATAGCTAGCTGTCTACCCAGCTGAATTAAGTAGCAAGCTACCTAGCTAGCCAGCTTGCTGGACAGCTGACATAATTAGCTAGCTACACAGCTACCAACTGTCTAGCCAGCTGACTTAACTAGGTTACTTAACTAACTAGTCAGCTGGCTAGCTGGATTACATAACTGTCTAGCTACATATTTAGTCAAGTGAATAGTCAGCTGATTTCACTAGTTTGCTATCTAAGTATCCCACTGACTTGACAGCTGACTTAACTACCTAACTTTCAAGCTAAACAAATGGCTGGCAAGCTGACTTAACTAGTTGACTTAATCAGGTAGCCAGCTAGCTAGCCAGCTGACTTAACCAGCTAGCTACCCAGCTAGGCAGGTGGCTAGCCAGCTGACTTAACTAGCTGACTTAGCTAGCTAGTCAACTGACGTAACTAACTGACTTATCTATATAGTTACCTAATAAACCAGTTGCCTTTACTAGCTGAGATAACTAGTTAGCATCGTAGTTAGCTATCTATCTAGCTAGCCAACTTAACTAGTTGACTTATCTAGCTAGCTAGCTGACATAACTAGCTGATTTACGTAGCTGGCTACCTAGCTAGCCAGTTTAATTTACTACCTGAAATAACTAGGCAGACAGCTGTCTAGCCATCTGAATTAACTAGCTTTTTAACTAGCTTAGAGGTGGCTAGCCAACTGACTTAACGAGGTAACTAAACAAGCTAGCCAGCTGGTTAGACAGCTAATTAATCAACTAACTGATTAACATGCTAGGCTGCTGGCTAGCCAGGAGACTAAACTAGCTGGCTTAACTAGTTATCCAGCTGACTAGCTGCTAACTTAACTAGCTCTCTATCTCTCTAGCCATCTGGAAAGCCAGCTTTCTAAACTAGA
>NW_007150305.1:0-767 GCF_000164805.1 Carlito syrichta | reverse complement strand
AACCAGCTAGCACAGCTGGCTAGCCAGCTGACTTAATTAGCTTGCTACCTGGTTGGCTAGATGGCTAGCCAGCTCACTTAACTAGCTAGCTACACAACTGGCTAGCTGGCTAGGCAGTCATCTAGCTGACTAGCAAGATGACTAGCTGGCTAACCAACTCGCTTAAATAGTCATGTATCTGGCTGGACAGTGGGATAGAAAGCCAGCTTAACCAGCCAGCCACCCTGCTGGTCAGCTTGCTAGCCAGCCAGCTTCATTATCTGGCCACTTACCTGACCAACCAGCTGACCAGCCAGATTAACTTGCCAGACACCTGGCTAGCCATCTGGCTAGCCAGGTGACTTAACTAGCTGACATAATTAGATAGCCATTGGGATAACCAGCTAGCTTAACTAGCTAGCCACATAGCTAGCAAGTTGGCTCAGTAGCTCACTTAACTTGCTGACTTTACTAGCTAGCCAGCCAGCTAGCCAGCTGACTTAATTACCTAGCTACCTACCTAGCCAGGTTGCTAGACAGCTGACTTAACTAGCTGACTTAACCAGCCATCCAGCTGGCTAGCTAACAGACTTAACTAGCGAGATAACTCACTAGCCAGTTGGATTGCCACTTGAATTAACTAGTTGACTTATCCAGCTAGTCAGCTGGCTGGCCAGCTGACTCAAATATCTGACATAACTAGTTAGACAACTGGCAAGCCCGCTGATTTAACTTGCTGATATCTCCAGCTAGCTAGGTGGCTAGCAAGCTGACTTAAGGAGCTAGCT
>NW_007150304.1:0-830 GCF_000164805.1 Carlito syrichta | reverse complement strand
CTCAGCCAGCTAACTAAATGACTTAACTAGTTGACTTAAGTAGATAGTGATCTGGCTAACCTGCTGGCTTAACTAACTAGCCACCTAGCTAGCTATCTGTCTATCCAGCTCACTTAACTTGCTGATTTAACTAGGAGGCCATCAGGCTGGCCAGCTTACTTAATTAGCTAGCTACCTTCCTAGCCATGTGGCTAGCCAGCTGACTTAACCAGCTGACTTAATGAGGTAGGCAGCTGGCTAGTCAGTTGACTAAACTAGCGAGAGACCTAACTAGCCAGTTGGCTAGACACTAGAATAATTTCCTGACTTAACCAGCTAGCCAGCTGGTTAGCCAGCAGGCTCAACTAGTTGACTTAACTAGATAGCCAGCTGTCTAGCCAGTAGACATAACTAGCTAACAACACTAACTAGCCTGGTGGCTAGCCAGCTGACTTAACTAGCTAGCTACCTAGCTAGCCAGCTGGGAAGCCACCTGAATTAACTAGCTGACTTAAATAGCTAGTCAGCTGGCTAGCCAACTGACTTAACTAGTTCACTCCCTGATATCCAGTAGGCAAGCCAGCTGACTTAGCTAGTTGACTTAAATAGCTAGCAAGCTGGCTGGACAGCTGACATAATTAGCTAGCTACCTAGTTAGCCAGCTGTCAAGCCAGCTGACTTAACTAGGTTACTTAACTAGATAGCCAGCTGGCTATTTAGCTGGCTAGTTGAATTAATGATCTAGCGTATAGCTAGCTGATGACCTGGCAACTTAATGAGCTAGCAGACTGGCAAGCTGACTAGCTAGCCACCTACCTAGCCATCTAGTCACCTACCAGACCAGCCTGCTA
>NW_007150303.1:0-335 GCF_000164805.1 Carlito syrichta | reverse complement strand
CTAGCCAGCTGGTTAGCCTACTGACATAACTAGCTCACTACCTGGCTAGCCAGGTGGCTAACCAGCTGACTTAACTAGCTGACTTAACTAGCTAGGTGCCTAGCTAGCCAGCTGACTTAAATAGATAGCTAACTAGCTAGTTGCCTAGCTAGCTAACTGACTTAAATAGTTAGCTGGAAGCTAGCTAGCTGACTTCACCAGTTAGATAACTAGTTAGCATATTCCTTTTCTAATGTGCTAGCTAGGTTACTTAATTATGTTACTGAACTCGCTATGTCATGAGCTAGGTAGATGACACAACCAGCTGACTTAAATTGTTAGCCAGCTAGGTAGCT
>NW_007150302.1:0-880 GCF_000164805.1 Carlito syrichta | reverse complement strand
CCTCATATATGGGAAACTACATGGCCTCTTGCTACGGAAGAATAAGGAATCTGGGTTACATGAGTCCTCAAATCCCAAAAACCTACAAAGAGTCTTACTAAGGAAGAAAAAAGTATCAGGGATTTGGAGCATGACTCTGGGAATGGGAGTCCTCATATATAGGAAACTTCACAGTCTCTTGCTAAGGACGAATAAACAATCTGGGTTACATATGTCCTCAATCCTAAAAATCTACAGGGCGTATTTCTAAGGGCTAAAAACGAATCAGTGTTTCGAAGCAGAAATCTGGGTAATGGGAATTTTCATATACAGGACACTACACAGCCTTTTGCTAAGAAAGAATAAGGAATCTGGTTTTCATGAGTCCTCAATGCCAAAAATTTACTAGGCGTCTTGCTAAGCTCTAAACAAGAATCACGTTTTTGAAGCAGGAATCTGGGAAATGGAAGTCCTCACATACAGGAAACTGCACGGGCCCTTGTTAAGGAAGAATAAAGAATCCGGGTTACAAGAGTCCTCAATTCCAAAAATGTACAGGGTGTCTTTTAAGGCATACAAGACTGCAGGCTTCGACGTCACCATATCTTTCATAGCTTTTTCCTATGTAGATATTATGAATCAGTCATTCCAGAAATCCAGCTTCATCTGGTCCTGTCAATAGTTTAAACAAAAATATGGCACTAGAACTCCATAAGATTCAGGATCTTATAATGCCAAATTCCAAGACACAAGTAATCATCTCAGGTTTTTTGAATGTAAGCCCTGAGTTCAGCGTTACCTCATACTCCAGAAACTTCTGGTAGTTCAGCTATTCGGAATTAGGACCTTGGGTTTAGATGTTGCACCATGTTTAGAAGGAATTTTTGGGAGGGCACCAGGG
>NW_007150301.1:0-723 GCF_000164805.1 Carlito syrichta | reverse complement strand
TCTTTTAAAAAGTAAAAAATAAAGAGTAGCATCTCAATATTAATAATGCAAATGCTTTCAATAGCATTTAGGGTTGGAAACGTGAGACTAATTCGATGAGGACACAATGAGGCCTTTCCCCCGCTCTATTCTCAGCCAGAGCCAGACCTAGGACCAGTGCCCTTGTTGTTTGCTCTTCCAGAAATACTGTCCCACCACACTCTCCAACTGCTCAATCCTCTATTTTACAAGTGCATTACAACGTCTCCCATCTTAGAAGAAAAAATATCCTTTGCCCCAAATCTTCCTCCTCCTAGCTCCATTTCTTCCTTCCCATTCTCAAAGGAGCACTGTGCTCTCTTCCCCAGAGTCCTTACTCTCTTTTCTTAGCTCCTGGCAGGCTTCTGTTCCCATCTCTTCACTCAACTGCAGTGGAGGGCAGAAAACACAGGATGACTCTCAGTCCTCATCTTCTGGGTCTTGCCATGACATGGGACATACATGGCCACTGATTCGTCAAATACTTGCATGTACTTCACATACTACCCATTCTCCTCCTCTGTCACCAGCCACTTCTTTTGAGGACTCTCTCATATTCAGTCATTGGGACATTTTTTTTCTCTATTGACTTTCACTAGTATCTGTGTATTGATGACTCTCAAACACTGACCTCCAGTCTTACTTGTTTTCCGAGTTCCAGGCCCTCAGCACAACAGAGAAAGTCCTCCCAAGGTCTGACTTCAG
>NW_007150300.1:0-433 GCF_000164805.1 Carlito syrichta | reverse complement strand
CTAGCTGGATTGCTAGCTGACTTAAGTAACTGACTAGCAAGTTGGCTGGATATCAGGCAAACCAACTGACTTAACTAGCTAGCCAAATTTTTGATTAAACTGCTAGCCATCTGGCTTAACTAGCTAGCTACCTAGCTGGCTAGCTGGCTAGGGAGACAGCTAGCCAGGTAGTGGGCTGGCCAGCTGGCTAGCCAGCTGGCTTAATTAGGCAGCCTGCTGGCTAGGGAGTCGGATAGCCAGCCAACTTAACTAGCCAGGCACCCTGCTTGTCTGCCTAGATAGCCAGTGGGCTTAACTAGCTAACCACCTAGCTAAAAAGCCTGCTAACCAACCAACTTAACTTGCCAGCCACCTAGCTAGCCAGACGGCTAAATAGTTGACTTAACTAGCAGACTTAACTAGATAGCCATTCGGCTAGCCAGCTGCCTTAACT
>NW_007150299.1:0-713 GCF_000164805.1 Carlito syrichta | reverse complement strand
AGCGAGGCTGGCCAGCTGGCTAGCCAGCTGGCTTAATTAGGCAACCTGCTGGCTAGGGAGTCGGATAGCCAGCCAACTTAACTAGCCAGGCACCCTACTTGTCTGCCTAGATAGCCAGCGGGCTTAACTAGCTAGCCACCTAGCTAAAAAGCCTGCTAACCAACCAGCTTAACTTGCCAGCCACCTAGCTAGCCAGACGGCTAACTAGTTGACTTAACTAGCAGACTTAACTAGATAGCCATTCGGCTAGCCAGCTGCCTTAACTAACTAGCCAAGTAGCCTGTCGGTTGTCTAGCCAGTTCACTTAACTCGCTGACTTAACTAGGTAGTCAGCCCACAAGCCAACTGACTTAATTAGCTAGCTATCTAACGAGACAGGTGGTTAGCCAGCTGACTTAACTAGCTGATTTAACCAGGTAGCCAGCTGGCTAGTAAGCTGACTAAAGTTGCGAGTTACCTAGCTAGCCAGTTGGTTAGCCACTTGAATTAATTAGCTGACTTAATCAGGTAGCCAGCTGGTTAGCCAGCAGACTCAACTAGCTGACATAATAATTTAACCAACTGGCAAGCGAACTGATATAACTAGTTGACAATACTAGCTAACCTGGTGGCTTGCCAGCTAACTTAAGCTAGATACCGAGCTAGTCAGCTGGGAAGGCAGATGAATTAACTAGCTGACTTAAATAGCTAGCCAACTGGCTAGCCAACTGACT
>NW_007150298.1:0-729 GCF_000164805.1 Carlito syrichta | reverse complement strand
CTGACAAGAAAGTCCTGCACCTGTGGAAGATGGTCCTGTACATGATGGGAGAGACCCTGCAACCATGTAAGCCTGTCCTGCAACTGATGGGAGAGCCCTGCACCCAAGAAAGCCTGTCCTGCACATGATGGAAGAGCTCTACACCCAGGAAAGCCTGTCAGGCACTTCAAGGGAGAACCCTGCACTTGAGATGGTCTGTTCTGTATCTAACAAGAAAGCCCTGCATCCAAGAGAGATTGTCCTGCACCTGATGGAAGAGCCCTGCACCCAAGAAATCCTGCCCTGCACCTAAGAGCCTGTGATGCACCTGATGGGAGAGCCCAACACCCAAGAAAGTCTGACCTGTACCTGATCTGGAGAGCCCCAACCGAGAGAATCTATCCCGTATCTAAAAAGAAAACCCTGCCCCAAGGGAGATTTTACTGCACCTGATAGGAGAGCGCTGCACCCAAGAAAGCTGTCCTGCACCTGATGGCTTGCCCTGCACTTGAGAGAGCCTGTCCCGTACCTGACATAAAGACCTGCACCTGGAAGAAATTGTCCTCCATCTGATGGGAAAGCCTTGCACCCAAGAAAGTCTGTCCTGCTCAATGGGAGAGCCCTGAACTTAAGAGAGCTTATCCCGAACCTGATATAAAGACCTGCACCCGAGAGAGTTTGTCTTCCACCTGTTGGGAGAGCCCTGCACCCACAAAGTCTCCCTGCACTGATGGGAGAGCCCTGCATCCA
>NW_007150297.1:0-7066 GCF_000164805.1 Carlito syrichta | reverse complement strand
TGCACCCGAGAGAGATTAGCATGCACTTGAGGAAAGAGCCCTGCACACAAGAAAGCCTGCCCTAAACATGATGGGAGAGCCCTGCACACAATAGCCTGTCCTGCACTTGATGGGAGAGCCCAGCACACTAGAAAGCCTGTCCTGCACCTGATCTAGAGAGCCCCGCAACCGAGAGAGGCTGTCCCGTACCGGAAAAGAAAGCCCAGCACCCGAGGGTGATTATATTTCACCTGATGGGAGAGCCCTGCACCTGGAAGACTCCGTTCTGTACCTGACAAGAGTCCCTACACATGAAAAAGATTGTCCTGCCCTTGATGGGTGAGCCCTGCACCCACAAGAGCCTGGCCTGCACCTGATGGATGAGCCCTGCACCTAAGAGAGCCTGGTCCGTACCTGACAAGAAAGTCCTGCACCTGCGAGAGATTGTCCTGCACCTGATGAGAGAGAGAGTCATTCAACCAAGTAAGCCTGTCCTGCACCTGATGGGAAAGCCCTGTACCCAAGGAGGCCTGTCCTTCACCAGATTGGACAGCCCTGCAACCAAGAAAGCCTGTTGCACCTGATGGGAGAGCCCTACAAATGAGACAGTCCGACCTGCACCTGATGACAAGAAAGCCCTGCACCCCAGAGAGATTGTCCTGCACCTAATGGGAGAGCCCTGCACCCAAGAAAGCCTGTCCTGCACCTGAAGGGAAAGGACCGCAACCGGGAGAGCCTGTCCCTTACCTGAAAAGAAAGCCCTGCACCCTAGGGAGATTCTTCTGCACCTGACGGGAGAGCCCTGCACCCAAGAAAGCCTGTTCTGCACCTGATGGGACAGCCCTGCACATGAGAGAGCCTGTCCAGTACCAGTCATGAAGCCCTGCACCCAAGATTGTCCAGCACGTGATGGGAGAGACTTGCACCCAAGAAAGCCTGTCCTGACCCTGATGGGAGAGCCCTGCACCTGGAAAATCCTGTCTCTTACCTGACAAGAGAGTCCTCCATCCGTGAGTGATTGACCTGCACCTGATGGGTGCACCCGAGTAAGCCTGTCCTTCAACTGACGGGAGAGCCCTGCACCCAGGAAAGCCTGTTGGCACCTGAAGGTAGAGCCCTGCACCTGAGAGAGCCTGTCCCGTACCAGACAAGAAAGTCCTGCACCGGAGGGAGATTGTCCAGCACCTGACGGGAGAGCCCTGTGCCCACAAAAGCCTGTCTTACACCTGATACGGAGCCCTGAACCCAAGAAAGCCTGTTCTGCACCTGATGGGAGAGAACTGCACCCGATACAGTCAGTCCTGTACTTTACAAGAAAGCTCTGCACCCGAGAGAGAGTGTCCTGCACCTCATTGGGAGAGAGCTCTGCACCTGAGAGAGTCAGTCCTGTACCAGATAAGAAAGTCCTACACCTGAAAACATTGTCCTGCACCTGATGGGAGCCCCTGAACCGACGAAAGCCTGTCCAGCACTGATCGGAGAGCCCTGCACCTGGAAGAGTCTGTCCCGTACTTGACAAGAGTCCCTGCAAGCCAAAGAGATTGTCCTGCCCTTGATAGATGAGCCCAGCACCCAAGAGAGCCTGACCTGCACCTGATGGCAGAGCCCTGCACCTAAGAGAGTTGGTCCATACCTGACAAGCAAGTCCTGCATCCACGAGAGATTGTCCTGCACCTGTTGAGAGAGAGAGAGAGTCAAGCACCCAAGTAAGCCTGTCTTGCACCTGATGGGAGAGCCCTGAACCCAGGAGGCCTGTCCTGCACCTGATGGGAGAGCCCTGAACCCAGGAGGCCTGTCCTGCACCAGATGGGACAGCCCTGTACCCAAGAAAGCCTGTCCTGCACCTGATGGGAGAGCCCTACACCCGAGACAGTCTGTCCTGCACCTGACAAGAAAGCTCAGCACCCGAGAGAGATTGTCCTGCACCTTATGGGAGAGTCCTGCACCCAAGAAAGTCTAGCCTGTACCTGATGTGAGAGCCTTACACCCGAGACAGTCTCGCCTGCACCTGACAAGAAAGCCCTGCACCCGAGAGAGATTGTCCTGCACCTTATGGGAGAGTCCTGCACCCAAGAAAGTCTAGCCTGTACCTGATGGGAGAGCCTTACACCCGAGAGAGTCTCGCCTGCACCTGACAAGAAAGCCCTGCACCCGAGAGAGATTGTCCTGCACCAGATTGGAGAGCACTGCATTCAAGTAAGCCTGTCCTGCAACTGGTGGGAGAGTCTTGCACCAAAGACAGCTTCTCCTGCACCTGATGGGAAGGCCTGCACCTGATGGGAAGGCCTGCACCCGAGACACTCTCTGCTGTACCTGACAAGAAAACCCTGCACCCGAGAGAGATTAGACTGCACCGGATGAAAGAGCCCTGCACCCAAGAAAACCTGCCCTGAACTTGATGGGAGAGCCCTGCAACCATCAGCCTGTCCTGCACCTGAGGGGAGAGCCCAGCACCCAAGAAAGCCTGATCTACACCTGATCTAGAGAGCCCCGCAACCGAGAGATACTGTCCCGTACCTGAAAAGAAAGCCCAGCATCCTAGTGTGATTTTACTGCACCTGATGGGAGAGCCCTGCACCTGGAAGACTCCGTACCGTACCTGACAAGAGTCCCTACATGCGAAAGAGATTGTCCTGCCCATGATGGCTGAGCCCTGCACCCTCGAGAACCTGGCCTGCACCTGATGGGAGAGCCCTGCACCTAAGAAAACCTGGTCTGTACCTGACAAGAAAGTCCTGCACCTGTGAGAGATTGTCCTGAACCTGATGGGAGAGAGAGTGGAACACCCAAGTAAGCCTATCCTGCACCTGATGGGAGAGCCCTGCACCCAAGGAAGGCCTCTCCTTCACCAGATGGGACAGCCCTGAACCCAAGAAAGCCTGTCCTGCACATGATGGGAGAGTCCTACACCCGAGACAGTCCATCCTGCACCTGATGACACGAAAGCCCTGCACACAACACAGATTGTCCTGCACCGGATTGGATAGCCCTGCACTCAAGTAAGCCTGTCATGCAACTGATGGGAGAGCCCTGTACCTAAGAAAGCTTGTCCTGCACCCGATGGGAGAGTCCTGTACCAAAGAAAGCTTGTCCTGCACCTGATGGGAGAGCCCTGCACCTGAGACACTTTGTGCTATATTGATAAGAAAGCCCTGCATCCGAGAGAGATTATCCTGCACCTGATGGAAGAGTCCTGCACCCAAGAAAGACTGCCCTGAACGTGATGGGAGAGCCCTACACCCGAGACAGTCTGTCCTGCACCTGAATGGAGAGTCTTGCACCTGAGAGAGCCTGTCCCATAACAGACAAGAAAGTCCTGCATCCGAGGGAGATTGCCCAGCACCTGACGGGAGAGCACTGCACACACGAAAGCCTTTCTTACACCTGATAGGGGAGGCCTGAACCCAAGAAAGCCTATTCTACACCTGATAGGAGAGAACTACATCTGATACAGTCTGTCCTGTACCTGACAATAAAGCCCTGCACCCGAGAGAGAGTTTCCTGCCCCTGATGGGAAGCTCTGCACCTGAGAGAGCCTGTCCCGTACCAGACAAGAAAGCCCTGCACCCGAAAGACATTGTATTGCACCTGATGGGAGCCCCTAAACCGACGAAAGCGTGTTCGGCCTTTGATCGGAGAGCCCTGCACCTGGAAGAGTCCATCCCGTACCTGACAAGAGTCCCTGCACATGAAAGAGATTGTCCTTTCCTTCATGGGTGAGCCCTGCACCCAAGAGAGCCTGACCTACACCCAATGGGAGAGCCCTGCACCTGAGAGCCTGGTCCATACCTGACAAGAAAGTCCTGCACCTGTGAGAGACTGTCCTGCATCTGGTGAGAGAGTCAAGCACCGAATAAGCCTGTCCTGCACCAGAGGGTACAGCCCTGCACCCAAGTAAGTCTGTCCTGCACCTGATGGGACAGGCCTACACCCGAGACAGTCTGTCCTGTACCTGACAAGAAAGCCCTGCACCCGAGATTGTCCTGACCTGATGGGAGAGTCCTGCACTCAAGTAAGCCTGTCCTGCAACTGATGGGAGAGTCCTGCAGCCAAAAAAGGCTGTACAACAGTTGATGGGTGAGCCTGAGCCTTGCTCCAAAGAAAGCCTGTCCTGCACCTGATTACAGAGCCCTGCACCTGACACAGCCTGTCCGATACCTGACAAGAAAGTCCTGTACCTGATGGAGATGGTCCTGCACCTGATGGGAGAGTCCTGCATCTAGGAAACCCTCTCCTGCATATGATGGGAGAGTCCTGCTCCCATGGAAGCATGTCCTGCACTGGACCGAGAGTCCTCACCTGAGAGAACGTGTCTTGCGCTTGACGTAGAGCCCAGCACCTGAGAGGGAGTCACGTACTATCCAAGAGGAAGTTCTGTATTAGATGGAGAGCCCTGAAGCCGAGAGGGAGTCCTATACTGTACGGGGGTCTGAATTCAAGAGGGAGTCCTGCAGTGGATGGATAGCCCTGAATCCGGGAGAGAGTCTGTATCAGAGGGAGAGTCCTGAACCCGAGGGACAACTCTGGACCAGAGGGCGAACTCTCACACCTGCAGTAGTAAGGTCTGTGACCTCTCTCTAGATCCAGGTGCCGATATCCATCCAAAGGTGTGCCGAAGTAGGAGCAATAAAGGCGGACTTGACTTGCCACGAGAACAGGCTTGAGAGGTCCTGGGGGTCATCCTCTATCTCTGGGCAGCTGTGCTTGGCTCTCCCCCGGCAGTAAATATTTAGGCCATTATTACATGTTTGCCATCAAAAACTATGCTATATGAGCATCCTTAAGCAAAGCTTTGCGTATGTCATATATCTTTCAGATAAATTTTTAGAAATAGGGTTGAACACATTCCCCTTTCAAATTTGTTGTATCACTTCACAACTCAGTTCATGATATAACAAATACTGACAGCGGTTTTATTTACTGAGGCTTCGTAGGTGCCAGGCCCTGTATCAGGCACTTTCACGCACTGTCTTGTTGAGCCTGTCATCAACCCAGCATGGTAAGCTCGAGAATGACCTCCCTTTTAGGGATGAGGGATGGAGCCACAGGGCATGCACCCTACTTGCTCAAGTGACCAAGGCAATGCCAGACGCAGGCCTTCTGACCCAGAGTCTGCCCCATTTTTTTTTTTTTTTTGAGTTGGAGTCTCACTCCGTCACTCAGGCTGGAGAGAAATGGCATGCTCATGGCCCCCCCAGCATCGATCTGCTGGGCTCCGTTGATCCTTCTGCCTCAACCTTCGAAGTAGCTGGAACTACAGGTGTGCACTACCATGCCTGGCTATCTTTTTTAATTTTTTTTATTGTAGAGATGAGGTCTCATCAAGTTGCCCAGGCTGGTCTTGAACCTGCAGGCTCAGGCAATCCACACTCCTCGGCCTCCCAAAATGCTGGGACTGCAGGCTGAGTCACCGAGCCCAGCCTGCTTGCCCCATTCTTTCAGAGAGAATTCACCTCCATTCAGGAGGAGACAGCTGGTGGAACGCCTAGTAACACTGGCGGCCTTACCCAGGACAGGAGGCCAACTGGAAGTTCATTGTTGGAAAGGTCACCTCTTACATCTTCATTAACAAATCTTTGAGTTTAATGTTGATATAAAGACCCAAGTTCAAGCCATAGAAAGATGTCACAAGCCGGGTTCGGTGGCTCAGCCTGTAATCTCACGCCTTGGGAGGCTGAGGTGACTGGGTTGCCTGAGCCCGCGGGTTCGAGACCTGCCTGGGCAACTTGGTGAGACCTCATCTCTACAATAAATAAAAAATTAGCCGGGTGTGGTAGCGCATGCCTGTAGTTCTGGCTACTTGGAAGGCTGAGGCAGAAGGATCGCCAGAGCCCAGTAGGTCAAGGCTGCGGTGGCCGGGAGCGGCCACTGTACTCCAGTCTGGGCGACAGAGTGAGACTCCAACTCAAAAAAAAAAAAAAAAAAGAAAGATGTCACTTCAGCTGTGCCCATGCATAAATTAATCAGCACAGTGGTTCTGTTTAACCTCTGATAAGCAGATGGTTGAAGTGACTTTTTTCCCAGTTAAAGTAACTGGCTGTCTCAGTGTTCTGTCACATGAGACCACGTGAAGCATGAAGGGATGGCGGGTCAATCCATTTCCAGGCCAGGCTTGGTGTGTGCTCATCAGGTATGAACACACCAGGAGAACTGGGGTCCCAGCGAGCCACAGCACTTCCAGATATGACTGTCGTGGCCTCCTTTGGATGGAGCTCCTCTGTCCATGGGAGGGGAAAGGACGAGAAGGAGGTATAGAGGAAGGGCTGTCCCTGCAAGTGGGCGTCTACTCACCGTGGCCAGACGGGCTTGTCACACCCAGTGCACCCATCTCTTAGAGCACACCACCGAGTCTTTTCTCACTTCAAAGATCATGGACCCTGTTTAAGGCAGCGGCAGCCCCTTGGAAGTGCTGTGATCTGGATGTCACATACACTTTTGATGAGGAATGGGGTCCTTCCTCACTGAACCCCCAGCCTGGTCTTATACACACGCATGCAGCACATAACCAAGTTGCTGGGGGCATACTGGTGGTGCAAAAGCATCACTCGAGTTGTGGGAGGCTCCTTGCAGGGAAATACTGTGTGGTTGGAAGGATACTTTGGAGCGCCACTGGAAGTGGGGTGGGGCGAGATCCCTCGGTGGGTGAAGGAAACAATGGGGTGGCTGACTGGTCCACACAGTAGTCAGGGCTGTTTCTGCATGTGGTATGCAGACAGGTACGGGTCCCAGCTCCCAGACCACACCGGCCTCCTCCTCTCCAAATATGCATCAACATCATGTTGAAAAAATAGCCATCTGAGGGGTGGCTGGGTGATTCCTCTTCCTGATTGGCCCACATTTCCCTCCTGTGTTGTGCACATGGGCATACACATGGTCACACACACAGGCTCACACAGTCACAAGGCCATGCGCCCTGGAGGCCACCTGCCCACCAGACTTCTTGGAGTAGTGATGCTCAGAGCCAGTACTAGAACCATATTGCACCTGCCCCCTTCCACAGTCAAGATCCAGGGCAAGTTCATGCCACTGTCCAGTCCCAGAAGATGCATGCTGCTCCCTCCCTGTGGACGAAACCAGGGTTGGGGGG
>NW_007150296.1:0-854 GCF_000164805.1 Carlito syrichta | reverse complement strand
CAGGCTTACTTGGATGCAAAGCAGAGTGTGATGACAGTTATAGGGACGGAAAAAAGAATGGTGGTCACCGGGGGTTGGGGATGTGACATTTACAGGCATGGAAAGCAGAACAGTGGTTGCCAGGGGTTGGCAGGGTGTGTGTGTGACATTTACAGGGACACAAGGCCACAAGGCCAGTGGTGGTCTCCAGGGGCTGGGAGGGAGAGTGGAGACAGCGGCTCAGTGTTGCAGGGCGCAAAAGCCCTGTGGGAGCACGGGGGTCGTGGCTGCACAACAATGTGATGCCCTTCACGCCAAAGACCGAACTGTAGACTTTAAAATCATGAAAATGGCAAAACTTATGTCACCTATATTCAACCACAATTAAACGTTTTTTTAGACTGGAAAACATAGTTTATTTAGAAAGTAAACTGGAGTGGGGGTTCACCTCCCCAAGGGAGGGGAGGAGGCCAAAGTTAGGAAACGCGGTGATGGCCACAGTTCAAAGGGCACATGGCCACACAAGAGTCCAGTAAGGTAATGGCCAAAACATTTTTTAGAGAAGGACAAGAACAAACAGACTTTTTCAGACAAAAACTAAAATAATTTACTGATGTGTGACAGCAGACAGCACGTTGATTCTAACAAAGGAACACAAAAACTACAAATAAACATAAAGAGACTCTTTCCTCATTGTAAACAACTTTAGAAGCTTGATCTGCTAAAGCAGAAAGCGTTAAACATGTATTCTATGGCTCACATCACATGTAGAAGTAAAACAGGAGAGTCACAACACGAACTGTGGAAGGAAGGAAAGGTTCTCGCATGAAACATGAGGTGGTGTGACCCCAAGTTGAAGGCAGACTGGAAAATTA
>NW_007150295.1:0-6521 GCF_000164805.1 Carlito syrichta | reverse complement strand
ATGTGTTCTGTTTATTTTAGCCATTGTTATGGGTAAGAACTGGTACCCAGTGGCTTTAATGTGCATTTACCTAATGACTAATGAATGATCCTCAGCATCTACTCATGTGGTTATTAGTCATTTGTATATCTTCTTTAGAGAAATGTCTTTTAAAGTCCTATTCCCTTTTCTAGGGGTTTCTCTCACCCATGCCACCCAATTCTGGCCCATCTCCCTTTCTTTCCTCTCTTCTTTATCTAATAAACTTTGATTTGAAACTTTAAAAAAATCCTACTCCCTTTGCTTATTGGGATATTTCTATCTTTATTGTTGAGATGTAAGACTTCTTTATATCTTCTGGATATAAGCTCCATATAAGATATGTACTTTGAAAATATTTCCTCCCATTCTGTGGGTTTTTTCTTTCACTTTCTTGAAGATGTCCTTTGAAGTACAAAAAGTTTTAAACCTAACTCATCTATATTTTCTTTTGTTACTTGTGTATATTGTGTCACATCTAATGAATCACTGACTAAGCCAATATCACAAAGATTTATTCCTATGTTTTCTAAGAGTTTTGCAGTAGATATTTAGATATTTGATCAATAGAGTACATTTTATAGGAAGAAGAAATTCAATTTGATAATTTTCTTCATTCTTTTTCAGTTGTTACAGCATCATTTATGAAAAGACTGTTCTTTCCTTTATCAAATTGCTTTAGAATCCTTTTTTAAAATCAACTAACCACAAATATAAGGATTTATTAAGACAATTGATTTTATTACAGTGATCTAGATGTCAAACTTTACATACACTCATGATTAATATAGCTTTGTATTAACTTTACCATCTTAATAATTTTAAGCAATTTTAAGTTTGGTATTGTTTCACACTAATGTTAACACTGTTGTGAAATAGACCTCCAGGTATTCATCTTACAAATCTCAAACTATATATGCATTAAACAATTCCTCATTTCCCTCTTACCCCAGTCCCTTGTAACCACCATTTAACCATCTGTTTATATTAATAACTTTCTTGCCTCAAATAAATGAAATCACATAGTAGTTCCCTTTTTGTGATTGACTTATTTCATTTAGCGTAATGTCCTCAAGGTTAATCCATGTTGTTAAATGTAATGAGATTTCTTTCCTCCTTTGGGCTAAATGATTTTCTATTATATACATAGACCACATTTTGTTAATACATAAATCGGGTAGATGAACATTTGTTCTACTTCTATCTCTTGGCTAATGTGAAAAATGCTATGAACACAAATGGGCAAGCATTTCTTTAAAACTCTGCTTTAAATTTTTTGATATACACACAGAAATGAGATTGTGAGATCACATTGTAGTTCTATTCTTAATTTTGGAAGACATTCCATAATATATAGTGACTGCACCATTTTATAGTCCCTCCAACAGTGCACAAAATTACTAATTTATCCATATCCTTGCCAAAAATATTTTCTATTTTTTTTATAGTAACTATCCCAAACAGTATTAGGGGATACCTGACAGTGGTTTTCATTTACATTTCAAGAATGCTGAGTATGTTTTAATGTGCTTGTGAACATTTATATGCCATTTTTAAATAAATGTTTATTAAAGTACTTTGCCTCTTTAAAAATCATAATTTTTGATTTTTTAGATGTAGAGATATAGGAGTTCTTTACATAGTCTGGATATTAACCCCTTACATATATATATGAATTATAAATATTTTCTCCTATTCCATAGGTTGTCTTTATATTCTCCTATGTTTTGAGACATGAAAATTTTTTAAGTTTGATATAATCTTAGTTTTGCTTTGTTACCTGTATTTATGATGTCATATCTAAGAAATGATTGCCAATACACCATAATGACGCCTTTCCTTTTTTTCCTCTAAGAATTGTACAGCTTCCTGAGCCCGCGGGTTGGAGACCCACCTGGACAACTTGGTGAGACCTCATCTCTACAATAAATCAAAAATCAGCCAGGCGTGGTAGTGCGTGCCTGTAGTTCCAGCTAATTGGAAGGCTGAGGCGGAAGGATTGCCAGAGCCCAGCAGGTCAAGGCTGCGGTGGCCGGGAGCGGCCCTTGCACTCCAGTCTGGGCGACTGAGTGAGACTCCAACTCAAAAAAAAAAAAAACACAAAACAGAATTGTACAGCTTTAGGATTATATTTCAGTCTTTAGTACATTTTGGGATAATTTGTATACACCGTATAAGGGTCCAACGTCTTTCTTTTGTATAATGATATTTATTCCCAATATCACTAGTTGTGTCTGTCATTTCACCATCGAGTGTTCTTAGCATCGTTGTTAAAGATTATTTGAGGGTTTACCTCTGGATTTTCTATTATATTCCATTGGTCCATTTGTCTGTTTTTACTCTAGTACCACACTGTTGTGACTACTGTTCTTTGCAATATGTTTATGAAATAAGGAAGTATGAAGACTCTAACTTTGTTCTTTTTCAAAATTGTTTTTATGATTTGGAGTCCCTTGGGAATCCCATATATTAATAAATTTTAGAATAAATTTGTCTAGTTCTGAAAAAATACTGTTGGGATTTTGATAGTACTTGTGTAGAGACTAAGATCGTAAAGTATAAACATTTTAACAATATTAAGTCTTTTGATCCATGAAGTGGAATGTCTATTTGCTTGTGAAAGTTTTATTGTCTAGCAGCAAGTTTTGGAAAGCTCTGAAATTAAGAAGTCATGAGTCCTCCAATGTTTTTACTTTTTCTGAGTTGTTAGCACTATTCTAGGTCCTTTGCATTTCGACATAAATTTTATGATTTGTCAATTTCTGTCAACGGAAAAAAAATACCAGCTAGGATTTTCACAGTGATTGTGCTGAATGTGAAAATCAGTTTGGAGAGAAATGTAATCTTATTAATAACAATAAAGTATTTCAATCCATGTCCATGTAATATATTTCCACTTATTTAGTTTTTTTCAATAATATCTTATAAGATATTACTGAAACTTGAACATAGTGTTAAACTTATTCTTTAAAACTGTAGTTTTTTAGGCTACTGCAAAAGAAATAAACTTTTATTTTTAATTGCTACTATACAGAAATATAATTGATTTCTGCATACTCGACTTTTATTCTGCAGCCTTGTTGAACTTGTTCAGTTCTAAAAGTTTTTTTCCCTTTTGTAGCATCCTTAGAATTCTCTATACACAAGACAAGTTCTCTACAAACATAAATTATTTTACTTATTTTTTTTTGTTGTAAGGAAAGAAAATATTTTATTATGTGACATATATAGATAAGCTTTTGGTGAAATATAATACCTGTACCTATTTTGGGGTTATCTGTGATATCCTGATACATGTATACAATATGTAATGATCAAAGCAGGGCAAATGAGACACTAATCACTACAAACATTCACCCCTTCTTTATGTTTGGAGCATTCCAGCTACTCTCTTCCAGCTATTTTCAGATATATAACAAATTATTAACTATAGTAAATCTACTGCTGCATCAAACGATAGATCATATTCTAACTGTATTTTTATACTCATTAACCAATCACTCTTTTTTCTTGCCTGTTTATATTAATATTTTATTGATGTTATGATGCTCAAGTCTTGGCCACATGCTTTGCCGTGGGTATAGTCATTCCTTCCCCTGCTGCTTTTTGGTCTTCAAGTTCTCCTCATGTTTGTTGAGCCACCAGTACACAACCCAGGTTTTCTTTGGTCAAAAATCCAGGGGCTTTTACTTCTTGCCCTTGCAGAATTTCTTGAAGTTAATGATGGTGAGAATACAGGTTATGGATTTGAAAATGACTTGAGTCTAGGAAAGCTTGGAAGCTGCGCTGCCTGTCACTTCGGTGACAGACCCAGGATAAGTCCATACTCAGGCTGTCCAGCTATTTCAACAGCAACCCCACCTTCTTGCTGCAAAGGTTCTGAGCCTTAATCTTTGTCATGACTGAACAAGCCACCACCGGGGCCCAAAAACTGCAAGAGAAAGACTAAGTGACCATTATCTGATCTTTTGTAAACCCATCATTCACTCTCCCCTTCCAGGGCTTTGGTAATTTCCAATCTATTCTCTACCTCCACTTTTTATTTTTTTAGCCCCCACATATTAGAACATATGGCATTAGTCTTCCCGAGACTGGCTTATTTCATTTAACACAGTGACATCCAATTCCATCCATATTGCTGCAAAGAAATAATTTCATTATGTTCTATGGCTAAATAATATCCGATTTATGCATCACATTTTCTTTATTCACTCCTCCACTGATGAATCTTTGGGTGAATTACATATAAAGGATATAATGTGACTAGTGCTACAATAAACATGGGATAGCAGAGATCTCTTCAATATACTGACTTCATTTCTTTCGAACATATACCAGGTAGGGAATTGATGAATCATAAGGCAGTTCCATTTGTAGTATTTTAGAAAAGTGTACAGTTTTCCATGTTGGATATACTAATTTAAATTCTCAAAAATAGTATAAGAGAGATTCCCTTTCTCTGCCTAGTCAGCATCTATTTTTGGTTTTTTTGATAAAAGTTATTTTAACTGGATTAAGATAATATGTCATTGTGATGTTGATTTGCATTTCCCTGATGATTAGTAATGTTTAGCATTTATTAATATACCTATGGTGATCTGTACGTCTTCTTTTGAGAAATGTCTGTTGAGAACTTTTGCCCATTTTTAATCAAATTAATTGACTTGTTGTCAAGTTGCTGGTGTTCCTTATCTATCCTAGTCATTAATCCCTTGCAAGATGGGTAGTTGGCAAATATTTTCAAACATTCTGTAGGTAGTATATTCACTTTGTTAATTATTTCATTTGCTGTACAGGAGCATTTTAGCTTGACAGGAGACTATATTTGAATATTTTTATTTTTGTGACCTGTCATTTAGAGCTTACCCCAAAATCTTTGCTCATACCAATAACCCGAAATGTTTCCTCAATCTTTTCTTCTACTAGTTTCATAGTTTTGGCTCTTATGTTTGTCTTTATTAATCCAAATTGAGGTTTTTTTTAAAATCTTATAAGAGGTAGGAGTCTAGTTTTCATTCTTTCTTATATGGATGTCCAGTTCTCTAAGTATAAGAAACCACCCATTCCCCGATACATGTTCTTGGAGACTTTGATGAAAATGAATTACCAATAAATGCATGGATTAACCTCTGTGTTCACTATTCTGGTCCACGATCAATGAGTCTATTTTCATTCCAGTACCATACAAGTTTGGTTACCATGGTTTTACAGTATATTCTGAAGTCAAATATAAAGTGATGCCTCCAGCTTTTTCTGTTTTCTTGGGATTGCTGTGGTTGTTCAGGGTATTTTCTGGTTCCACACAAATTTAAGAATTTTTTTTTTATTTCTGTGAAGAATGACATTGATATTTTGATACAGATTGCACTACATCTGTAGATTGCTGTGGATAGTAATGGCATTTTTAACAATATTATTTCGTTCAACCTATAAGCATAAAATATTTTCATTTTTGTGTGTGTCCTCTCCAATTTCTTTCTTTATAGTTTTTCTTGTAGAGATCATTAAACTCCTTGAACTTATTCCTTCGGTATTTTATATTTTTCTTATCTACTGTAAATGAGATTGCTCTCTTGAATTCTTTTTCAGTTTGTTTGCTGTTGGAATACATAAAAGCTACTGATTTTTATATATTGATTTTGTATATGCACCATTACTGAATTCTCAGTTCTAAGTGTTTTTTATTGGAGCCACTAAGTTTTTCTAAATATAATATGTCATCTGTGAACAAAGATAACTTGACTATTTCTTTTCAAGTTTTGCTGGGTTTTTGTAGATTACAAAATATAGTTTATTTAGAAAGTAAATTAGAGAAAGAGAAGAGAGGAGACTCACCTAGCTAAGGTAGGACAAGGGAGCAAAGTCTATAAAACATGGCGACTGTCATAGCTCAAAAAATATATGGTCACACCAGAGATTAGTAAAGCAATGGACACGTTTCACATTTAAATGTCATTTATTTCTTTCTCTTGCCTAACTGCTGATTCGTGTATGTTGATTTTGTATCTTGAAAATTTACTGAATTTACTGAATTCATTAGTTCTAATAGTTCTTTTTGTCAGAGTCTTTGAGTTCTATATACAAAATTATGTCATCTGATAAAATTAATCTTATCTCTTTTACAATTTTGCTGCCTTTCATTTGTCTCTCTTTTCTGAGTACTCTGGGTAGGACTTCCAGTACTATGTTGACTATAAATGGCCAAAGTGACCATATTGCTTAATTTTCATGTGCCTGTATAGTTTACAAAGTTCCTATTATCATTCATTTTTTAAAAAATAGCCTATGAAATAAAAAGCATACAATTTAGTTTTATTCTATTGTGTTTTAAAAATGTAGTACTTGTCTTTCTGTGTCTAATGTGTTTCACCTAAGATAATGCCCTCCAGTTCATCCATATTGTTGCAAAAGGCATGATTTCATTTTTTTGTGGCTGAATAAAATTCTATCATGTGTATATACCACATTTTCTTTATCCACTCGTTTGTTGATAAATACTCAGG
>NW_007150294.1:0-711 GCF_000164805.1 Carlito syrichta | reverse complement strand
TAACTGTCTTATATGTGTCGTCAGATACTAAATGTCTTATTCGTGTCGTCGGATAGTAATGTCTTATTTGTGTCGCCAGATACTAATTGTCTTAGTATTGTTGCCGGATAATTGTCTTATTCGTGTCGTCAGCTACTAAATGTCTTATTCATGTCATTGGATACTAATTGTCTTATTTGTGTCACCAGATACTAATTGCTTATTCATGTCGTCAGCTACTAAATGTCTTATTCGTGTCATCGGATACTAATTGTCGTATTTGTGTTGCCGGTTACTAATTGTCTTATTCGGGTCGCTGGATACTAATTGTCTTATTCGTGTCGCCGGAGACTAATTGTCTTATTCGTGTCGCCGGATATTTTCTTATCTGTGTCACTGGAATCGAATTGTCTTATACGTGTTGCCATATACTAATTGTCATTTCCGTTTCTTTGGATACTGTCTTATTCATGTCGCCGGATACTAATTATCTTATTCTTGTCGCCGGATACTAAATGTCTTATCCGTGTTGCTGGATACTAATTGTCTTATTCTTTTCACCGGATACTAATTGTCTTATTCGTGTCGCCGGATACTAATTGTCTTATTCGTGTCACCGGATACTAAATGTCTTATTCGTGTTGCTGGATACTAATTGTCTTATACTTTTAGCCAGATACCAATTGTCTTACTATTAGACTTATCCGTGAGGTCGGATACTAATTGTCTCAT
>NW_007150293.1:0-4336 GCF_000164805.1 Carlito syrichta | reverse complement strand
CTTGCCTTACTAGTGTCTTATTATACTACTTGCCTTATTAGTGTCTTATGATACTACTTCACATATTAGTGTCTTCTGATACTACTTGCCTTATTACTGCCATTTGATACTACTTGCCTTATGAGTGTTGTCTGATACTACTTGCCTTATTAGTGTCTTATGATACTACTTGCTTTATTAATGTTGTCTGATACTACTTGCCTTATTAGTGTCGTGTGATACTACTTGTTTTCTTAATGTTGTCTGATACTACTTGCCATCGTAGTGTCGTCTGATACTACTTGCCTTCTTAGTATCGTCTGATACTACTTGCAATCTTAGTGTCGTCTGATCCTACTTTCCTTCTTAGTGTCGTCTGATACTCCTTGCCTTCTGAATGTCGTCTGACACTACTTTCCTTCTTAGTGTCGTCTGATACTTCTAACCTTCCTAGTGTCGTCTGATACTACTTTCCATCTTCGTGTCGTCTGATACTACTTGCCTTGACAGTGTCGTTAGATACTACTTGCCTTGTCAGTGCCGTCTGATACTACTTGCCATGTCAGCGCCGTCTGAACTACTTCCTTGTCAATGCCGTCTGATATTACTTGCCTACTTAGTGCCGTGTGATACTACTTGCCTTATTAGTGCCGTCTGATACTCCTTGCCTTATTAGTGTCCTCTGATACTCCTTGCTTTATTAGTGCCGTCTTATACTCCTGCCTTATTATCGCCGTCTGATACTCCTTGCATTATTAGTTCAGTATGATCGTATTTGCCTTATTAGTGCCCTCTGATTATTCTTGCCATATTAGTGCCGTCGGATCCTACTTGCCTTACTAGTGCCTGCTGATAGTATTTTATGTCGTAGTGCCGTTTGATACTACTGGCCTTTTTAGTGTCGACTGATACTACTAGCCTTATTACTGTCCTCTGACACTACTTACCTTATTCGAGTTGTCTGATACTACTTGTCGTATTAGTGTCTTAAGAAACTACTTGTTTTATTACTGTTGTCTGATACTACTTGCCTTATTAGTGTCATGTGATACTACTTGCCGTGTTAATGTCGTATGATACTACTTGCCTTATTAGTGTCTTATGATACTACTAGCCTTATTAGTGTTGTCTGACACTACTTGCCTTATTAGTGGTGTCTGATACTACTTGCCGTATAGTGTCTTATGAAACTACTAGCCTTATTACTGTTGTCTGATACTACTTGCCTTATTAGTTTCATGTAATACTACTTGCCGTATTAATGTCCTCTGATACTGCTTGCCTTATTAGTGTCTTCTGATATTACTAGTCTTTTTAGTGTCATCTGATACTACTTCCCTTATTAGTGACGTCTGTTAATACTTGCCTTATTAGGGTCGTCTAAAACAATTTTCATTATCAGTGTCTTATGATTCTACATGCATTATTAGTGTCGTCTGATACTAGTTGCATTATTAGTGTCTTACGATACTACTTTCCTCATTAGTGTCTTATGATACTACTTGCCTTATTAATGTCATCTGATACTAATTCCCTTATTAAGGTCTTCTTATACTACTTGCCTTTTTAGTGTCTTGTGATACTTCTTGCATTATTAGTGTCTCATGATACTACTTGGCTTATTAGTCTCGTCTGATACTACTTTCCTTATAAGTGTCGTCTGATACTTCTTGCCTTATTAGTGTCGTTTGATACTACTAATCGTCTGACAATAATTACTTTATTTGTGAGACCTGATACTAATTGTCTTATTCGTGTTACCGGATACTAATTGTCGTATTCGTGTAACCGGATATTAATTGTCTTATTCGTGTTGCCAGATATTAATTGTCTTACCGTTTTGCCGGAATCTAATTGTCTTATTCCTGTCGCCGGATTCTAATTGTGCTATTCGTGTCATCAGATATTAATTGTCTTATTCGTGTCGCCGGATACTAATGTCTTATTCGTGTCACCGGATACTAAATGTCTTATTCGTGTTGCCGGATACTAATTGTCTTATACTTTTAGCCGGATACCAATTGTCTTACTATTAGACTTATCCGTGAGGTCGGATACTAATTGTCTCATTTGTGTCATCGGATACTAATTGTCGTATTCGTGTCATCAGATACTAATTGTCTCATTCATGTCATCGGATATTAATTGTCTTATTTGTGTCATCATATAATGATTGTATTATTCGTTTTGTCGGATATTGATTGTATTATTCGATTCATCAGATACTGATTGTCTTATTCGTGTCATCGGATATTAAGTGTCTTATTCGTGTCATCGGATACTAAATGTCTTAATCGTGTCATCGGACACTAATTGTCTCATTTTTGACTTCAGATACTAAAGGTCTTATTCGTGTAGCAAGATATTATTTGCTTCATTCTTGTCGTCGGACACCAATACTCGTATTCGTGTCTTCAGATACTAATTATGTTATTCATGTCGTCGAATACGAATTGTCTTATTGGTGTCACCAGATACTAATTGTCTTATTCCTGTCTTCAGATACCAATTGTCTTATTCTTATCGCCAGATACTCATTCTCTAAATCGTGTCATCGGATACTAATTGTCTTATTCGGGTCTTAGGATAATAATTCGGATACTAAATGTCTTATTCTTGTCGTCGGATGCCAATTGTCTTATTCCTGTCTTCAGATACCAATTGTTTTATTCTTGTCGCCAGATACTCATTCTCTTATTCGTGTCATCGGATACTAATTGTCTTATTCAGGTCTTAGGATAATAATTCGGATACTAAATGTCTTATTCTTGTCATCGGATACTAATTGTCTTATTCGTTTTCTCGGATACTAAATGTCTTATTCGTGTTGTCGGATAGTAATTGTCTTATTCATGTCATCAGATACTAATTGTCTCATTCGTGTCGTCAGATATTAATTGTCATATTCATGTCGTCGCATAGTAATTGTCTTAGTCGTGTCGTCGGATACTAATTGTCTTATTAATGTCTTTGGATTCTAATTCGGATACTAATTGTCTTATTCGTGTAGCCTAATATTAATTGTCTTATTCGTGTCGTTGGATACTAATTGTTTTATTTGTGTCATTGGATACTAATTGTCTTACTAATGTCTTCGAATACTAATTCGGATACTAAATGTGTTATTCGTGTCTTCGGATACTAATTATCTTATTTGGGTCGTCAGATACTAATGGTCTTATTTGTGTCGTCGGTTACTAATTTTCTTATTCGTGTCACCGGATACTTATTGTCTTATTCATGTGATCCGATACTAATTGTCTTATTCGTGTCACCAGATACTAATTGTCTTTTTCGTGTAGTCGGATACTAATTGTCCTATTCGTGCCATCGGACAGTAATAGTCTTATTCGTGTCATCAGATAACAATTGTCTTATTCGTGTCATCGGATACCAATTGTCTCATTTGTGTCATCGGATACCAAGTGTCTTATACGTGTTGTCGGATACCAATTGTCTTATTCGTGTCTACGGATTCCAATTGTCTCATTCCTGTCTCCAGATACCAATTGTCTGATTCGTGTCTACGGATACTCATTCTCTTATTCGTGTCGTCAGATACTAATTGTCTTATTCGTGTCTTAGGTTAGTAATTCGGATACTAAATGTCTTATTCTTGTCGTCGGATACTAATTGCCTTATTCGTTTTCTCGGACTCTAAATGTCTTATTCGTGTTGTCGGATAGTAATTGTCTTATTCGTGTAATCAGATACTAATTGTGTCATTCATGTCGTCGGATATTAAATTTCATATTTGTGTCATCGGATAGTAATTGTCTTAGTCGTGTCGTCGAATACTAATTGTATTGTAAATATCTTCGGATTCTTATTCGGATACTAATTGCCTTATTCGTGTCATTGGATTCTAATTGTCTTATTCATGTCATTGGATACTAATCGTCTTATTCGTGTCAACGGATCCTAATTGTCTTATTCATGTCCACAGATACTAATTGTCTTATTCATGTCGCTGGTTACTCATCGTCTTTTTCATGTCGTCGTATACTAATTGTCTTATTCATGTCATCAGATATTAATTGTCTTATTCATGTTGTCGGACAGTAAAGGTCTTATTCTTGTCTCACATACTAATTGTCTTATTCGTGTCGTGGATACTAAATGTCTTATTCGTGTCGTCAGATACCAGTTCTCTTATTTGTGTCATCGGATACTAATTGTGTTTTTCGTGTTGTAGGATACTAATTGTATTATTCGTGTCATTCGATAAGAAATTGTCTTATTCGTGTTGTTGGATACTCATTGACTTATTGGTGTTGCCGTATACTAATATGAATATTCGTGTCGTCGAAAACTAATTGTCTTATTTGTGTCGCCGGATACTAATTGTCTTAATTGT
>NW_007150292.1:0-624 GCF_000164805.1 Carlito syrichta | reverse complement strand
GTAATTTTTTTTTCATTAATCAGTTTTTTTTGTTCTGGTTTTGTGGGGGTACAGTTAAGGGTTAGGTGTACAATTACATTTCATTCAGGCACTCTGTTGATAAGAGGTGTTTTCCCAGCCCCAGACAGATATTTGCTACTGTTAATCCTATCCCCCTCCCCCCCCGTTTCCCAGTACCGTTAGTCATTTTCTTATAGTATTGCATTGGATGTTCAAGGTCCATTATATGAGTGAGAACATGTGATATTCGGATCTTTGTTTTTGTGAGAGGTCACTCAGCATTATAGACTCTAGTTCCATCCAGGTTGCAGCGAAATTCATGATTTTGTTCTTTTTTATGGCTGCGTAGTATTCCATCGTGTATATGTACTACATTTTTAAAATCCAGTCCTCTTTTGATGGGCAGCATGGCTGTTTCCAGGTTCTTGCTATTGTGAACAATGCTGCGATAAACATACGTGCGCAGGTATCTTTTTTATAGAGTGATTTGTGTTCTTCAGGATATATTCCCAGTAGGGGTATTGCGGGGTCATATGAGAGGTTGGTATTTAGAGCTTTTAGGAATTGCCACACTGCTTTCCACAGAGGTTGCACTAGTTTACACTCCCACCAACAGTGTAGAAG
>NW_007150291.1:0-1233 GCF_000164805.1 Carlito syrichta | reverse complement strand
AACTTTGCACAAAATTCTAATAACCGTAACAGCGGGGTACTGGTATAAAAACAAAGATATACACATTCATGGAAGAGAATGAATCACCTAAGAATCAGCATGCAAATATACTGCCAAATCTATTCAGTTGGAACAGAGCGGTCTTTTCAAATAGTTCTCAGAAAATTGGATGCTCTCACGCAACAGAATAAATTTGAGCCCTTGTCTTGTACCATAAAATTTTTAACTTAAAATAAATAAAATACTTAAAAGGTAAGAGGTGAAATTATAAAGACCCTTAGATGAGTACATAGAAGGAAAACTTCATGACAGTGAATTTGTCAATTATTTCTTGTACACAACAAAAAACAGGCAGAAAAATACAACAGACTTCATTGAAATTAAAAAATTTTGTATATCAAGAACATTTCCAACAGAGAAAATTAGCAACTCAAAATGTGAGAAACAAAATGACATCATGCTTCTAAGTAATCAACAGACATAATACAGTGTGTAAATACCAACAAACGAACAACACACAATTAAAAAAACTCATTCAAAAATAGGAAATTAACCTTGAATAGACACGACTTCCAAAAAGAAATGCAAATGACTAAAAATGGAAACATGCACATCATCATTAAGTGTCGGTGACCTGCACTGACCAGAGGGAGGGTTAGGACCGCACCGGTGAATCAGAGACGGAGAGAAGAAAACTACTCGGAGGCAGCTCTTCTGGGTTCAGCCTGGCCAAGACCGAAGCCGATTTTATTGAAACCTTTTCTAACTTATATACCATTTTTAGACCCTCCAGCAGTGTGACAATCATTTGCTGGGGGCGTACAAATTCCATGCTTTACGAATCATGCATCACAAGACCATCACAAGATGAATACGTTCCAAACAAGTTGTTACAATTTTCTGGTGCATGACGTACTTACATCAAGATCACAGGTGCACAATTTCAATATACATTGTTTAAAATGTTCTTTATAATGTTCAAAGTGTTTCCCGCAATGTTTAATAAATCATTCATATTATACTCTAAGTTATAAATCCTGATTAAAAAACTTTCCAAGTTAACTCTAAGTTCAATCCAATTTTTACTAACCTTCAATATTTCTAACGATTAATATTATTAACTTAACACTATACTATAATCTATAAATTTACTTAATTTTATTACTTTAACTTTATACTATTTATTCTTATAATTCTAATAACCTACTATATTTCTGTACTGCCCTATGATTG
>NW_007150290.1:0-794 GCF_000164805.1 Carlito syrichta | reverse complement strand
TAAAGCATTTAACCTATCAATAATACCTCTATCTATCTGTCTTGAGTAAATAAAGCTAAGCTAACATTTTGAGATAAATCGTTCACATGATTAGCTGTGTGTACTTCCTGAACTAAAGCAGTAGCAGAAGCTGCAACAGATCCTATAATAGCTATTAATGCAGAAATTCCTAATATTAAAGCAGCTACGAATCTGCGTGGTCTCTTTAACATAGCTGTGGCCTGTTCTATTAAATAATAACCTGGAGAAGAATACCAAGGTTCGGGAAGATGAACAGGAACAAAAACATAAGCAGGATGTTTGAGAATAAAAACTTGATAAGGATTACCTAAAATACAATTAGCCAAAGTACAATTTGTGCAGGTAATATTAAAATGACCATACTCAAACTTTATAGAATAATTAGAATGTGCATAAGCTATCAATAAAACATAAGGAGAATCAACACAAGCTTGTAAAGAAGTTGTAAACTTTGAAAAAGGTCGATAAAGAGTTATCCTTCCTGTGGCTGCAAATAATTTGTAAAGATGTGATTGTGGATGTTTTCCAAAAGGTGAAGCATAATAAAAGACAGGAGCTACCCATCCAAAAGGAGACCAATTATCCAAAGGAGTTGGTGGAGGAATTATTGGATGGGATTTATCCCAAGTGTATTGATCATCATTATTATCAAAAAATTGTCTGAAATCACCATTAGGTCGAGTAACTGTCCAATCAAAAATTTTATCAGAAAAATACTTAAGCACTGGTGAACCAGGCACAAACAATCTGTAAAACACAGGTTGTTTAGAATT
>NW_007150289.1:0-3643 GCF_000164805.1 Carlito syrichta | reverse complement strand
TCCTTCCATGAGAACACAAGCTCCACAGTGGTAGACTGTATTTTTTGTTCCTTTATGTCCCAGGGACTGGCATGTAATAGGGGCTCAGTCAACATCTTTTATACATTTTGAGATAAATGATTGCCCTGGGCTAGCAGAGGAAGCTATACATTCAGTGACCTCATGGCCACCACTACCCAAGTTGTTACAACTATGAGTTTGACAAAGGAATCCCTTTCTCAAAATACTTTGTACCTGCCTATTAGAAAGCTGTAATCAAATGCTGATTTGGTCAGAACAAGACTCCATGCGGCCACTTGCTGCTAAGTTGCACTGCCAGACTCTTAAAATTACCCCATCTACAATGGGAATTACGCCATCTTGGTTGTGGTGAATTTGTGTAGACCACGATCTATGACACCTGAATTTGGATTCAGGTATACAAGGGGGGAACCAAAAAACTCCAGAATTTATTTATTAAAAATTGTGTGCTCATTCTTACATGTTTAAACTTCAGTCACTTTTAAAATACTCTCTGTTTGATGCAATACAATGATCGAGACACTTTTTCCATGACTCAAAACAGTTTTTGAACTCATAAATTTTGAAGCCTTTTAGTGCTTTTGCTGTTTTTTGTTTCTCCACTTTCACATGAGCAAAACATTCCCCTTTGAGGACTTTTTTTTTTACCCAGGGAAACAAAAAAAAGTTGCTTGAGGTGAGAGCAAGTGAATAGGGAGGGTGAGGCTTGGGAGTCATGCCATTTTCGATCAAAAACTGCTGAACACTCAGCTTCAGCACAATATGGGCAGGTGTACTTATAAGACACCCATCATGAAATGGGCAAATGTGTTGAAAACAATCACTGAAGTCAATCACAGTCTCTCACAACAATGCCATCTAGTTCAGTGATGCCAATGTGTTCCTAGAACACTTGCCTAGTGGTGGAAGCCTGTACTACAAGGGATCCACTTCCAAAAAAAGCAATTCTGCTTTTTGGGGGTCCCACCTCATATATTGACTGAGTGGCCACTTTATGAGGAAGGAACACTCAAGCTTTCAGCAGGTGGGTGAAAATCCATGGCTTTATGTTTTCTCTTTAACTGAGAATGACCTACCCAAGGCAACTCCTCTGTCCTAGCCAGACCCAACCTCCAGTGTGCCCTTCCCTGACCTTTCATGCAATGGAAATCCCATCAAGACTTTTTGAAATATTCATATAAATGACAGATTCTAGAACTACAGAGGATTAAAACAAAATAAGGAGGCAAAGAAAATAGTAAAGCTACTAAACTCTAAGTTAGCCCATATCCCAAGTTTGTGGCATGTTCAAGAGTAGGCATGACACAGACCATTGGAGCAGAGAAAAAGACTCAGTGACTTTGTGGGGAAAGTGAGCAGAGAATAGAAAGGGTCCTTTCAGCAGGCCTCTGGGCATGGAGAGGGGATACTGAGAAGACAATGAAGAGGCTGTTGATTTAGATTGTTTTAGCTGTGTTCCTCCTTCATAGGGTTACAACAAATCATATAATTCTGTGAACTCAGGGACACTGTTCACTCTAGACCATAGTTCCCAGCCAAGGGCACATTGGCAATGTCTTGAGATCCTTTGGGGTGTCACAGGTTACAGGGGACAGAATCGGCATTTAGTGGGAATATTTTCCTTTTATTTGCCAAAATGTCAGAGTAGAGGCCAAGTAGATGTTCTCGTCCTGTTCTTCGCAGTAACTCATGGGAACCCAACCTCAGGACTTCCCATCAGCTGCATTGCACCTTCTACATGATATGCTGGATGCTATAAGACAACATTATCCACTCTTGTAATCCTATATTTCCCTCATTTGTATCTGAAGAGAAAATTGAGCAGCTTATTATATCTGATGGTATTTTATCCAAGTTTGGGTATTTGTAGATAATGCAGTGCGCCAAGTACTAGTACTGAGAGGAAGCTGGGAGGAAAAATGAGGGGTTATTTCTTACCCAAGAATGGAGCAGATGGGAAATAACACACACACAAAAGGAATATTTTGTCATTTGAAGAAGAAAGGCCTTCTCTCAGGTCAAAAATACAGATCCTTGAGTCAACCACTGAGTGGGGGTTGACAGTGATTGAAGCCATCTGTGGACATGCAGGGTTTAAGATGACATCAACGTACCATGCACACTTTCAGAGTCCTGAATCAGTTACAAAGTTTCACACAGAGTGAGTGCTTTTGAATCAGAATCTCACTCTGTAACCCAGGCTGGAGTGCAGTGGCATGCTTATGGCCTCTACAGCCTTGACCTGGTGAACTGAGGCAATCCTTCCACCGCAGTCTTCCAGATAACTGGAACCACAGGCATTGCCCTTTTTCTTGGTCTACCCTGACCTGACTTAAGATTGAAATTCTTTAATTTATTGTAGAGACAAGGTCTCGCCATGTTGCTCAGGCTGGTCTTGAACCGCTGAAATCAGGTCAGTCCTCTCACCTCTGCCTCCCAAAGTGCTGGGATTACTGGTGTGAGCCTCTGCACCCAGCTAGTGCTGGAGTTTTTAAACTGACACAGGTTTTTATTTAAAATTACTAAGTGCATAGTAATTATAATTTGATGCAATAACCTCCTCAAGTCTATCATGCCAATTAATAATTATTCCTTCTCTCTAGTAGTTCAGGGGGAAAAAAGAGAAAACAAACAAACAAAAGCACAGGTATCATCTCTTGTTCACACCCAGACATGAATCCATCAGCAAATCTTGTCACCTCCAACTTCAAACACCAAAAACCTGAGCTGGGCTGGGTTGGTGGCTCAGCCTATAATCCCAGCACTTTGGGAAGCCAAGGCGAGTGGATTGACTGAGCTCACGGGTTCGAGATCAGTCTGAAAAACTTGGCAAGACCATGTCTCTACTAAATCAAAATTAGCCGGGCATGGTAGCACACACTTGTAGTTCTGTCTGCTTGGAAGGCTGAGGCGGAAGGATTGCTGGAGCCCAGCAGGTCGACGTCGGCTGGGGTGATCATGAGTGTGTCACAACACTACAGCCTGGGCGATGGAGTGAGACTCCAACTCAAAACAAAACAAAACAACAAACAAACAAACACAAAAACCTGAGCCCTTTGTTGTTGACACCCTGGTCCAAGCTGCCACCACCATCATTCATTACCTGGGTCACTGTCCACAACAGCTTCTTATCTGTTCTCCTCAATTTTGTCTTTGCCCCTTTTTTTGGTCTACCCTGACCTGACTTAAGATTGAAATTGCACACATTCTCTCCCCGAGCTTCCTGTTTTTTCAAATATCTATAAACTAGAAAAATCATAGGAAAGGTAATGAAATATTTTTAAATGAAACTGATTTTTATGACAATCCGTTGATTTGTTTTGGTTGAATTTTTAACATGGTTCTGGTGTTTTGAACAAATGTTTTGTAACTATTTTAGGCTAATTAATGCTCTAAAGACCACATCTAATTAACTGTATCTTTAAACATTTGTGTAACATATATTTTTGCCAAAACAAGTCTCCATTTATTAAGTGTAATACAAATTAAAATTAGTCCAAATAAAATAAAATAAAATTTATAACACAGCAAGTTTCTCTTCTGCTCCATTCCTCCAAAGGCTGCTTAATTCCTACAGAGAAAAAGTCACAGCCCTTCATCAACCAAGAAGACCTGCCAGGAT
>NW_007150288.1:0-3473 GCF_000164805.1 Carlito syrichta | reverse complement strand
CCTTTGTTGTTGACACCCTGGTCAAGCTGCCACCACCATCATTCATTACCTGGGTCACTGCCCACAACAGCTTCTTATCTGTTCTCCTCAATTTTGTCTTTGCCCCTTTTTTTGGTCTACCCTGACCTGACTTAAGATTGAAATTGCACACATTCTCTCCCCGAGCTTCCTGTTTTTTCAAATATCTATAAACTAGAAAAATCATAGGAAAGGTAATGAAATATTTTTAAATGAAACTGATTTTTATGACAATCCGTTGATTTGTTTTGGTTGAATTTTTAACATGGTTCTGGTGTTTTGAACAAACGTTTTGTAACTATTTTAGGCTAATTAATGCTCTAAAGACCACATCTAATTAACTGTATCTTTAAATATTTGTGTAACATATATTTTTGCCAAAACAAGTCTCCATTTATTAAGTGTAATACAAATTAAAATATAGTCCAAATAAAATAAAATAAAATTTATAACACAGCAAGTTTCTCTTCTGCTCCATTCCTCCAAAGGCTGCTTAATTCCTACAGAGAAAAAGTCACAACCCTTCATCAACCAAGAAGACCTGCCAGGATCCCCTCTCTCTATCCCCCACATGGTTTTGCCTTTGCACTTGTGCTGTCCCTGAAAATCCCAGGTGTTGCCAGGTCATACCCATTTCCCCCCATCTGCATTTGAATGCCACCCTTCTAGAGAAAATCTTCTCAGACTTTCTCTAAACTGTGATTTTTCCTCTTTCCCACTCATATTCTTTCCCTTCCTGGCTCCATGATCTTTTTTTTTCTTTCTTCTTAGCACTTTTCACAATCTAAACACCACTGATGTATTTTATTTTTTGCCTGTCCCCACGGAATTTAAGAAAGAGTTGCTGTTATTGTTGTTTTGGTCTTTGTTAAGTTTCTAGTGCCCATAGTCATGCATGCTATAAATAGGCTCTCAATAAATATTTCTTGAATAAATTATTGAAAAAATGATAGAAGAATTGTCAACCATGTGACCTTTATACACAGACTATTGCTAAAAAGTTCAAAATGACTGAAATATATGTGCTCTACTTTCCAAGAGAATAAATATTAGAAATCAATAAACACAAAAATTCTACCTTGCAAGTTATAAAGAAATACAAATAAAAGCAATATACTATTCTACTTGTCTAATGAACAACTATTTAAGAAAATAAATTGGTACTTTCCAGTGTCGGTGAGTGGTGTAGTTTGGATTGTTGCCTCCCCAAATCTCATGTTACAATGTGATCCCAGTGTTGGAGGTGTGGCCTAGTGGGAGGTGCTTGGGTCCTGGGGGCAGATACCTCATAGATGGCTTGGTTCCCTCCTGGCAATATCGAGTGAGTTATTGCTCTATTCATTCATGCAAGCACTGGTTGTTGGAAAAAGCCTGACTTCTGTCTTGCTCCCACTCTTGCCATGTGACATGCCATCTCCCCTTGCCTTCTTTTTTTTTTTTTTGAGTTGGAGTCTCACTCGGTCACCCAGACTGGAGTGCAGTGGCCGCTCCCGGCCACCGCAGCCTCGACCTGCTGGGCTCCGGCGATCCTTCCGCCTCAGCCTTCCGAGTAGCCGGAACTACAGGCATGTGCTACCACGCCCAGCTGATTTTTTGATTTATTGTAGAGATGAGGTCTCGCTGTCCAGGCGGGTCTCGAACCCGCTGGCTTAGGCAATCCACTCACCTCAGCCTCCCAATCCCCTTGCCTTCTACCACATGCACAAGATTCCCAAGGCCTTAGAAGCCAAGCAGATGCTGGTCCCATGCAGAACCATGAGCCAAATAAACCTCTTTTCTTTATAAATTACCTGGACTCCGGTATATTTTTGTTACAACACAAAATAGACTAATTCAGTGTGTGTAAATATTTCCTGTACTATAAATGAGAAGGTAAACTGGTACAGCTTTGCTGCAAAAGTATTTTGGCAACATATAGCAAGGCCTTTAAGATATTTATAAGAATAAACTAATCATCCAATTTTAAGGAATTATCTAGAAAAAATAAGAGAAGTGGACAAATATATATTTAAAAATCTACTAAAATTTGCTTAATATTAAACATTGGGAAAATTCTTTTTATCTAACAAAAAAATAATTGGTTAGATAAGTTGTACTTTAGTCATTTAGTAATAATACTCTGGTCAATAAAATCTTGTAGAGATGCTTATTGAGTGGTGTGAGGAAACCCACAGATACATTCTCATGGTAGCTGAATTGATGCAATAATTCTCCACCCTCTTCCTATGTTCACACTTCCCTTTAAGACGGTTCCTTTTCTTATCTTACTCTTTGTACACTGGATATTCTAAATTGACTGGTGACTCCTGTTTGAAAGAGCTTAGTAGTCATCAAAGCCAAATTTAGTTGAATCTGAAATGTCAACACATGTAACTAAAATAGAGAAGTGGGTTACATATATTGACAATTCAGATTCAACCATGTATGGCCATGGCAACTGCTGAACTCTTTCAAATAGAAGTAGTGATTCATTGTTAAGTCATGGTGTCAAGATGGTCGGTCATCACGAATGACATTTATATTCTTTCGGTATTGGCCTCTTCTGTATGACTTGGTTCTCACAGCCCCTCTGAGATTAGTTAGTTTTCATGATTTTTGAGCACAATGTAGGTTTCCCACTCCTCATCTGCTACCCTAACTCCAGCTTTTGCACTTGCTCCCTCTGACTCTTTGTTTTCCCTCTGCTTTTTCAGCTCTTTGCCCATATAGCATCTTCTCAGAGAGTCTCTCTAGGTGTACATACAATTGTCACTCTTTCTCTGGCGAGCTCAGCCTCACCATCCTGCCTCACTTAGCTCCACAGAGTTCAGCACCGACTCACCCATATGATCTATTTACTTACCTGTCTGTATTTCTATGTTTTGTCTGTCTCCTCCCACTTAAGGGTTTCTTTTTTTTTTTTTTTCCCCCACTGCAGCCTCAACCTGCTGGGCTCCGGTGATCCTTCCACCTCAGCCTTCTGAGTAGCCGGAATTACAGGCATGCGCTACCACACCCGGTTGTTTTTTTTAATTTATTGTAGAGATGAGGTCTTGCCAAGTTGCCCAGGCAGGTCTCGAACCCGTGGGCTCAGGCAATCCACTCACCTCAGCCTCCCAAAGTGTGGAATTACAGGCTGAGTCACCATGCCTGGTTGGTTTCTTAATCTGGATTCAGTGACTAGAATTCAGGAGTTCCGAGAGATTTGGTGGACAGGGGGATCAAATGACTTGGGTTTTTTTTGTTTTTTGTGTTTTGTTTTTTTAACTTTCATTGGTTGCTAACCAGAATTGAACATTCTCTTCAATTACGATTATGGGCACAAAACCCAGCACCTGTGTCTTTGCCACCCATGCAAACTGCATACAACTTTATGTTATTTTAAGCTTTGCAGACATTTGGAAACAGCTCAACTCTTTTTGCCATTGCTGAGAAAAATTTGAGGTGTACTATGGTCTCTCTGATACTAAAGCCCA
>NW_007150287.1:0-733 GCF_000164805.1 Carlito syrichta | reverse complement strand
AACTAGCTAGCTACCTGAAATGCCAGTTGGCTTGCCTGCTCTCTTAAACTAGCTGAATTAAACCAGCTAGCCAGCTGGCTAACCAACTGACCTAAACTGGCTCGCTACCTAGTTACCCAGCTTGCTAGGCAGCTGACTTAACTAGCTGACTTAAGCTAACTACCTGGTTAGCCAGCTGTCTTAACTAGTTAGCTAACTAGCTAGCTACCGAGCTAGCCAGCTGACTTAAGAAATTAGCTAAATACCCATCTACCTAGCTAACAAGCTGACTTAAATAGTTAGGTGCCTAGCTAGCTAGCTGACTTAACCAGATGGCTACATGGTTAGCTTAATCGTTATCTAACATTCTAGCTAGCTGACTTAACCATCTGACTTAACTCATTAGCTAATGAGCTAGCTAGCTGACTCAACCAGCTGACTTATCTAGTTAGCTAAATAGCTAGCTAGCTGACTAATCCAGTTGACTAAACTGGTTAGCTAAATAGCCAGCTAGCCTACTCAACAGCTGACTCAATCCATTTTCTAAGTAGCTAGCCTGCTGACTCAACCAGTTGTGTTAACCCATTAGTTAACTAGCTAACTACCTGACGCAACCTGCTGACTTAACCGTTAGCTAACTACCTAGCTAGCTGTCTGAACCATTTGACTAAATTAGGTAGCTGACTTAACTAGCTGACTTAGCTATCTGATTTAACTACTTTGCTAACTGTTTTAACTGGCTGACTTAACTATT
>NW_007150286.1:0-739 GCF_000164805.1 Carlito syrichta | reverse complement strand
CCAAGCTGACTTAAATAGTTAGGTGCCTAGCTAGCTAGCTGACTTAACCAGATGGCTACATGGTTAGCTTAATCGTTATCTAACATTCTAGCTAGCTGATTTAACCATCTGACTTAACTCGTTAGCTAATGAGCTAGCTAGCTGACTCAACCAGCTGACTTATCTAGTTAGCTAAATAGCTAGCTAGCTGACTAATCCAACTGACTAAACTGGTTAGCTAAATAGCCAGCTAGCCTACTCAACAGCTGACTCAATCCATTTACTAAGTAGCTAGCCTGCTGACTCAACCAACTGTGTTAACCCATTAGTTAACTAGTTAACTACCTGACGCAACCTGCTGACTTAACCCGTTAGCTAACTACCTAGCTAGCTGTCTGAATCATTTGACTAAATTAGGAAGCTGACTTAACTAGCTGACTTAGCTATCTGATTTAACTACTTTGCTAACTGTTTTAACTGGCTGACTTAACTATTTAGCTAGCTGACTTAACTACCTGAATTAAATAGTTAGCTAATTATTTAACTAGCAGAATAACTAGCTGACTTAATTAGTTAGCATACTAATTAAGTAGCACGATTTAGTAACTGACTTAGATAGTTAGGCGACTAGTGAGCTAGCTGTCTTTCATAACTGACTTATCTAGCTAGCTACTTATCAAGCTGACTTAGATAACTGACTTAACTAATTGGGCTAACAAGATAGCTAGCCGACTTCGTGAGTTGGTTAACGAGCTAGCTA
>NW_007150285.1:0-436 GCF_000164805.1 Carlito syrichta | reverse complement strand
TCTCCTCAGCTAACCAGTTAAGTCAGCTGGTGAAGTCAGCTGGCTAGCTCATCAGCTAATGAGTTAAGACAGCTGGCAAAGTCACCTGGCTAACTTGTAGGCTAATGAGTTAAGTTAGCTAACTAAGTCAGCTAGAAAACTAGTCAGTTAACGAGTTAAGTCAGATAGCTATGTCACCTAGCTAACTACTTAAGTCATCTAGCTAAGTCAATAGTTATGTCAGCTATCTTACTACTTAAGTCAGCTAGCTGTCAGCTACCTAACTAGTTTGATTAGCTACCTAAGGCAGCTGGTTAAGTCAGTTAGCTAGCTAGTCAACTAACTAGCTAAGTCAGCTGGTTTAGTCAGCTAGTTAGCTAGTTAGCTAACTTCCTATGTCAGCTAACTAGTTAGTTAGCTAACGAGTTAAGTAAGCTGGTTAAGTCAACAAGATAGC
>NW_007150284.1:0-700 GCF_000164805.1 Carlito syrichta | reverse complement strand
AGCTATGTCACCTAGCTAACTACTAAGTCATCTAGCTAAGTCAATAGTTATGTCAGCTATCTTACTACTTAAGTCAGCTAGCTGTCAGCTACCTAACTAGTTTGATTAGCTACCTAAGGCAGCTGGTTAAGTCAGTTAGCTAGCTAGTCAACTAACTAGCTAAGTCAGCTGGTTTAGTCAGCTAGTTAGCTAGTTAGCTAACTTCCTATGTCAGCTAACTAGTTAGTTAGCTAACGAGTTAAGTAAGCTGGTTAAGTCAACAAGATAGCTAGTGAGTTAAGGAGCTAAATCAGTGGGTTAAGTCAGCTAGCTAGCTTGTTAGCTAACGATTTTAGTCAACTGTTTAACTCAGTTAGCTAGCTAGTTAGTTAATGAGTTAAGTCAGCTGCTTAAGTCAGCTAGATAGGTAGAGAGCTAACGAGTTAAATCAGGAGGTTATGTCAGCTAGCTAGCTAGTTAGCTAACGAGTTAAGACAGTTGGCTAATTCAGTCAGGTAACTAGTTAGCTAAGGAGTTTATCAGCTATCTAAGTCAGCTAGATAAGTAGTTAGTTAACTAGTTAAGTCAGCTAGATAAGTCAGCTAGCTAACTATATAAGTCAGCCATCCAAGTCAGTTAATTAATTCAGCTAGCTAACTAGTTAAGTAAGGTAGCTAATTCAGCTTGCTAAGTAGTTATGTCAGCTAGTTTAGTCAGCTGG
>NW_007150283.1:2514-2790 GCF_000164805.1 Carlito syrichta | reverse complement strand
AATACAAAGATTAGCTGTGTGTGGTGGTGCAAACCTGTGGTTCCAGCCACTCTGAATACGTAGGCAAGGATTGCTTGAGCGTGGCCAGTGGAGTCCATGGTGACTGTTAGTGTGCCCCTGTGCTCAAGTCTAACAGTCAGGAATTCGACCCAAATAATAATAATCAGCACCACCACCACCACCACCAACCCTACCACCCAACGTGAGGTGTCACCTTCAGGGGTGGGAGAGAAAAATGCAATTACTGGTCTGTCATTCACAGGAGATTTCAAAGGT
>NW_007150283.1:0-1010 GCF_000164805.1 Carlito syrichta | reverse complement strand
ATCGCTGGAGCACACGATTTTGAGGTTGACAGTGAAGGACTGATGTGTCCCTGGGCTACATCCAGGGCCACAGAGGCCGACCCTATCTCCAAAAATATCAGAATCGTACAAAGATTCTCAACTGCATGTGGTGTGTTCACAGGGCGACTGGTTTTAGAGCAAAAAAATGGGATTGGGTGGAAAAAATATCCCTCGGTGAGGATTGTGTTCCTGTCCTTTCTTGGCAGAAGGCCCTTGTTGCCGATTCTGAGGATCGGCCTGCCTGGGGCACATTTCTCACCTTGGTGAGGAGAGTTGGCAAGAACCTGGTCCGGGAGCCTCAGGAACTCACTTTCTTTCTTTCTTTCTTTCTTTCTTTCTTTCTTTCTTTCTTTCTTTCTTTCTTTCTTTCTTTCTTTCTTTCTTTCTTCCTTCCTTCCTTTCATTCTTTCTTTCTTTCACTTTTTTTTTCTTTCTTTCTTTTCTTTCCTCACTAGGTTGCTCAGGGTGCTCTCAAATCACACAACTCGGGCCATCCTCTCAGGTTGGTCATCTCAAACTGCTGTGAACACATGCTTTCCATTTGGTCCAAACCCTGGTCTTCCTGGTCTTCCTGCCTTTTCTCGAACTCTGGGCCACAGGCAATCCTCCTGCCAAGGACTGCCCTCAACCAAGGTCTTTTGAGTTTGGCATGGAGTCGAGTTGGGGGATTGCTATGGTTTCCAGACTGGTCTTGAGCTCCCAGGCTCCAGCCATCTTCCTGTCTCAGCCTCCCCAAATGCTGGGGAGACAGGATTGAGTTGCCAGGCAGTCACTACCCCCCTGTAGATTTGAGATTCAAGCCCTCCCTTTCCCTTTGGTGGTCCCTGGGAGGCAGGAGGGGATTGACCCTAGGGAACAAGGCCGGTGGAGTGTTGGCACCCAGGTGAAGACACGCCCCTGTGCCAGGGGCTCTCCCATGGGAGGGCTTGGCGGGTGCCTCCAGCTCACCTCTCTGGTGTCCCGGGTTGTCAGAAAGGAGTGGGCCTTGT
>NW_007150282.1:0-1323 GCF_000164805.1 Carlito syrichta | reverse complement strand
AGAATAGTTTGTCCCATTCTGGGGCTGTCTGCATGCTATTTTGATGGTTTCTTGTATTTTGCAGAAGTTAATTCTTTTCTTACTATGGTCACAGAGACTTTTTGGAGTTGGGTCATAGCACAAGCTAATAACATTTCATCACTTTCTTTGGTTTAGATACTTCTGGATGTTTTTCATATTATTTTCCAGCCTTTGAGCCATTTGTCTCTCAGAATTTGAACGTTGCTTCACTAACATCAAAGTCAGTTTGCTAGAATTTTCAATTATCTCAATTTTTATATGAATGAGGAGCCCAAATACTTCTTTATATATCTCCATGTTATTTTGGTTTAAAAACATAGGGTTCCCAATGGTCTCTTTTTGTGTGTGTGCATGATTTTCAAGACTTGTTCATAAAAAGTATCAGATTAATCTGAGACATTGTTGCAGAGTACACCATTTTGTCTTAGGTAGCGAAAATCCTCGGGGATTCAGTGGAAATACACTTTGAAAAATAGAAATTAGTTTGAAATACAAGGGAAATGTGATTTTATATTTCCTTCAAATAGGTAGGGGAAACTTTGGAGTAGGGATTGCATATCTGTAAGTATAAATTAAAATTCACCAGCAGAAAATACAGCGTGTCCCAAGAATATGTACAGAAGTTTTAAGAAAGGACAAAGATACGTTAAATTATTATACAGTTTTTCTTCTAAAATGGTTAAGATTTATTATGATTCTCTCTTCTGAATAGCCACATAGGTACTCTGATCCTCAATGTTTAGTTGACTTAGGATGATACACGTCTGGAATCTCAACATGTTTCAATTTATGCAGAATGAAACATTCAGCATTTATGTGAGAAATGTAGTAGTGTCAAAGTTGAAAACAAATGTACAATGAATTTTCACGTATTACCAGAAAATGAAGTTATAATGGGAGTAGTGCGCCCTTCTTCGAAATCAATCCCTTCAAAATGAACATTTCTATACCCAACCCTGGTGTAACTATCTTTAGATTTAAAAAGTTAAAAACAAATAGAAGAAAAAAAATAAAGTCCGTTGCACGTTTTCCAGCTTTTATTTATGTATTTATTTTATTTTAATTTTTGCACAATATGGGGTACAATGCAGAGTTAGATATTCAAACATTGATTATGCAGGGTCCCTGGATGGTGAGATATGCCCCTCCCTCCCGTAACAATGTATCTCCACAGCCAATCTCACCCCTACCCCAAAACAGTTTTCTACTCCTGCCAATCACTTTCTTATAGCACTATAATTAATCAATTTCAGCTCATGAGGGAGAACATATGGAACTCTATTCTTTGTTTCCCTGATAATT
>NW_007150281.1:0-720 GCF_000164805.1 Carlito syrichta | reverse complement strand
TTAGCCTATGGACCTTTTCCAGTACCAATACCAGGCTGTTTTGATTATTGTAAACTTATATTAAAGTTTCAAATGCGGAAAGTGATAGTTCCTGCTTTGTATCTTTTGATCAGGATTCTTTAGGCCCTTCATGATTGTTTTAAATTTCATAGGAATTCACTATTGTTATTGCCAGGTCTGAGAAGAATGATGTTTACTTACTGGTTTTTTCCCTGTATCACTCGTTTGCCTAAACGGCTAATTTTTCAATTAAAAGATGGAAGCAAAGTCAGGAAAACAAGCATGTCACAATGCCATTCATGACATCAGCCTCAGAACTTTGACATCATAATGGGCGGGACCTTGACTACTGAGCAAGCCTTTAGTATCAAGGATTTATGTACAGTGCTCTGACAAAAGCAGAAGCCATGGTGGATTTTCATTCCCAAGAATTGAGGGAAGCAAGGTGTTCACACCTATCCAAAAACGCCTCCAGGGGTAAGTGGCCATTCAAGAATCCACTGGGCAATGTAGTCTTTTTGTTTTCAAGCAGAAGTTATTGAGAGGACAGAAGAGCTCCCACAGTGGGAGTTCCCTGAGGGGGTTCCCCACGATGTAGTATTTTATTACTATGGTCACAGAGACTTGTTGGAGTTGGGTCATAGCACAACCTGATAATATTTCATCATTTTCTTTGGTTTAGACACTTCTGGATGTTTTTCATATTATTTTCCAACCTTT
>NW_007150280.1:0-920 GCF_000164805.1 Carlito syrichta | reverse complement strand
CGCGCAGGGAGACCACGTCTCCGCACCCATCAAAACAGGAGTTCTGGAGTCAAGGTGCACGTCATCCTCACCACTCTGGAACGTGAGAAAGGAGGATAACCAGAGCCCACTATTTCAAGGATAGCATGATCAATGGTCATTTCCACTTGCCCCATCCATGGGCATAGAGCCAGACCCTATCTCCAAAAACATCAGTATTGTAGACAGATTCTCAACTGCACATGGTGTGTTCAGAGGGAGACTGGCTTTAGAGCCAGGAAAAATGGGATTGGGGGAAAGGAATGTCCCTGTGTGAGGAATGTGGTCCTGGCATCTCTTGGCGGTAGGACCTCATTACCCAGTTGGAGTTTTGGTCTGTCTTGGGCACATTTCCTACCTTGGAGAGGAGAGCCTGCAAGACCCCAACAAGGGAGCCTCAGGAAATCCTAGACCAAAGTGGGGGAAGCCATGGGGCAATTGGGGCTGGAAGGTGCTGAGCCTGTGGGACCCACCCATGCTGGGGGGCCTGAGGGGGAAGGACTGAGGGCAGAACGTTTGTAGGAGAATGGATTCCTTTCTTTCTTTCTTTCTTTCTTTCTTTCTTTCTTTCTTTCTTTCTTTCTTTCTTTCTTTCTTTCTTTCTTTCTTTCTCTCTTTCTATTTCCTCATTAGGTTGCTCAGGCTTCTCTTAAAACACCCAACTCGGGCCATCCTCTCATTCTGGGTATCACAAACTGCTGCGATCACAGGATTGCCATTTGGTCGACATTCTAGTCTTCCTGCCTTGTCTTGAACTCTGTGCTGGAGGCGATGTACACACTGAGGCCTGCCCTCGCCCAAGGTTTTCTGGGTTTTGTTCGGGGTCCAGGTGGGGCCTTGCTAAGGGGTCCAGCCTGATCTTGAGATCGCTAACTCTGGCGATCTTCATGTCTTTGCCTCTC
>NW_007150279.1:0-904 GCF_000164805.1 Carlito syrichta | reverse complement strand
CTAGTCTTCCTGTCTTGTCTTGAACTCTGTGCTGGAGGCGATGTACACACTGAGGCCTGCCCTCACCCAAGGTTTTCTGGGTTTTGTTCAGGGTCCAGGTGGGGCCTTGCTAAGGTGTCCAGCCTGACCTTGAGATCGCTAACTCTGGCGATCTTCATGTCTTTGCCTCTAAAGTGCTGAGGAGACAAGGATGAATCAACCGGCTCTCTCCCCCTGCCTGAAGGTTTGAGAGTGAGGCCCTCCCTTTCTCCGAGCTGTCCCTGGGAGGAGCCAGCATATCCCCCTGGGGAACAGGCAGGCTGTGGGGTGGGCACCCTGGTGGAGACATGACCTTGTGCCACGTGATTCCCCTGGGGAGGGTTCAGAAGATGACTCTGATCGCCCTCTCTGGGGTCCCTGGTCATCAGAAGGGAGCGGGCCTCACATTGTGCCCCTGAGAACATTGTGAAGGTTGGGCGTGGGGGTTCACGCCTGTCATCCTGGCACTATCAAAGTCTGAGATGAGAGGATGGCCTGAGCCCTCAGGTGTGAGACCAGCCCGGGCAACTTGGTGAGACCTCGTCTCTACAAGAAGCGAAAAAAATGAGTCGAGCGCGGTGGCGCACGTTTATCATTGCATCCACTAAGAAGTCTGCAGCACAAGGATAGCCAGAGGCCAGTCAGTGGAGGCCAAGGTGCCCGAGAGTGGGCCACTGCACTCTGGCCTGGGAAACAGAGTGGGACTCTGACTCAGAATAATAATATCAACCACCTCCATCACCACAACCACAGGCCAGGCTCACGGGCTTATCCTGGTCTTCCAGTCCTTCAGAGGCCCAGGAGAGGGGACAACCTGATGGTGTGTGTTCACACCATCCTGGGGCATGGGGTGAGAACTTGTCTTGGTCAGCAACAATAAGTCCTA
>NW_007150278.1:0-2494 GCF_000164805.1 Carlito syrichta | reverse complement strand
CTGGGGAGGGTTCAGAAGATGACTCTGATCGCCCTCTCTGGGGTCCCTGGTCATCAGAAGGGAGCAGGCCTCGCATTGTGCCCCTGAGAACATTGTGAAGGTTGGGCGTGGGGGCTCACACCTGTCATCCTGGCACTATCAAAGTCCGAGATGAGAGGATGGCCTGAGCCCTCAGGTGTGAGACCACCCTGGGCAACTTGGGGAGACCTCGTCTCTACAAGAAGCCAAAAAAATGAGTCGAGTGCAGTGGCGCACGTTTATCATTGCATCCACTCAGAAGTCTGCAGCACAAGGATCTCCAGAGGCCAGCCAGTGGAGGCCAAGGTGCCCGAGAGTGGGCCACTGCACTCTGGCCTGGGAAACAGAGTGGGACTCTGACTCAGAATAATAATACCAACCACCTCCATCACCACAACCACAGGCCAGGCTCAGGGGCTTAGCCTGATCTTCCAGTCCTTCAGAGGCCCAGGAGAGGGGACAACCTGATGGTGTGTGTTCAACACCATCCTGGGGCATGGGGTGAGAACTTGTCTTGGTCAGCAACAATAAGTCCTAATATTAGCCAGGCGTGGTGGTGCTGGCCTGTGGTTCCAGCCACTCGGGGGTCTGAGAGGGGAGGTTCACCTGAGCCTGGCAGGTGGATTCTGCCATGACAGTGAGCGTGCCCCTTCACTCTGATCTTGGAGACACAGCGTGATTCCGACTCCAAATAATAATAATCACCACAACCCCTGCCACCCAGTGCAAGAAGACACCCTCAGGGATGTAAGAGGAAAAGGCACTTTCCCACCTGTCATTTGTGGGAGGTTTCAAAGGTGGCTACCATGCATGTCCGTCCCACACCTTCGACTCCGCAACCCAGAAGGCCTCCCTCCACCCTCCACACTCGTGTTCCACGGTTAAGATGCATATGAGCTCATGGAAGAGATGGCCCTGAGTTAGGGCGGCCATCGGGCACAACGAGTTCAAGGTGGTCTGGCATCGCCATCATCAGCCCAAGTTCTGGTCACCCTGTCTGCCTTCTTCTGGTGAAGGAAGAGACCTTCCTCTCCTGATCTCTCCATCATAACCCCCATGGGCACCTTTCCCCATGGGCGCGCATCGTGATCCACGTGGGAGGCGTCATTTTTGTAGCCATAATCTCTCTCGGGTAGTCTGGGGCACAATGGCACGATTGTGGTTCCCCGGGCCTCGACCTGTGGGTCCCAGGCTGTCTTCGCAACTTGGACCCCTCCAGTCGGGCCTCCAGGGACCACCACGCCAGACTCGATTTTGCACACCTCTCACTGAGAAGAGGTCCTACCACTTTGCCTGGGCTGGTCTCCGACCCCTGGGCTGAGGCAGCATCCCACCTCAGCCTTCCAGGATACGAGGCTGATGGCCATGAGCCACAGTACCTGACCTGGACTCACCCTTTCTGTTGGTGAGGGTAACACAAAGGAACACTCCAGAATGGAGGTTACTGCACTCCATGTAGCCAGGACCATGGGCGCAACCACGAGCAATTCCACAGTTTGCGTTCCGGGGAGTGACAAGGTCTCGCTACGTGACCCAGGCTGGTCTCAAATGCCTAAGCTCCAGCGATTCCTCACCTTGGCCTCCCAAATCCACAGTGCATTCTCTGTGAACCCACCATCTTTCAGGAACTCTAGGCCCAATCTGGGACCTCCTTTCCAAATGTTCTCTGTCTGACCACAATGATCCTAACTCCATACACCAATGGATGCTCTTTTTTAATCCTTTTTTCCTTTTTTCGTTGAGTCGGAGCCTCACTCCATCACCCAGGCTGGAGGGGGGTGGCTTGCTCCCGGCCACCATAGCCTCAGGCTGCCAGGCTCTGGTGAGCCTTTCTCCAGTCTTCCGAGGAGCTGGAACGACATGCGCGCCACCATGCCCACATCATTTGGGATGGAGTGTATAGACGAGGTGTCACCGAGTTCTGGGGATGGGTCTTGGCCTGTGGGCTCTGGCCAGGAGCTGACTTGGGCCACACAAATCCCTGGGATTTCGAGGCTGAATCCCCAACCCTGCCTCAATCCTTTATCAAAAATGAACCAGAAGGCCTGGCATGCGGTCCATGCCTGGAATCCCAGCACTCTGGGAGGCCGAGGTGGGAGGACAGCTGGAGCCCAAAAGCCCAAGGCCAGCCCCATCTCCACACCCATACAAACAGGGGTGTGGGATCGAGATGCCCATAGTCCTGGCCAATCCAGTGATTGAGGCGGAAGAGTCGCCGGAGCCCACGATTTCAAGGTTGTCGGTGAACAAAAGTCCTTCCCTTGGCTCCAGCCTGGGCCACAAATCCAGAACCTGTCTCCCAAAACTTTAGAGTCGTACTCAGATTGTCAACTGCAAGTGGTGTGTTCAAAGGGCGCCTGGCTTTAGAGCCAGAAAAAATGGGATTGGGGGAGAAGAAATGTCTCTGGGTGAGGGATGTGTGCCTGGCCTTTCTTGGTGGAGGGTCCTCATTGCCGAGTCAGAGGGTCAGCCTGCG
>NW_007150277.1:0-765 GCF_000164805.1 Carlito syrichta | reverse complement strand
CCACAAGCCCTGCCACCCAGTGCAAGAAGACACCCTCAGGGATGTAAGAGGAAAAGGCACTTTCCCACCTGTCATTTGTGGGAGGTTTCAAAGGTGGCTACCATGCATGTCCGTCCCACACCTTCGACCCCGCAACCCAGAAGGCCTCCCTCCACCCTCCACGCTCATGTTCCACGGTTAAGATGCATATGAGCTCATTGAAGAGATGGCCCTGAGTTAGGGCGGCCATCGGGCACAAAGAGTTCAAGGTGGTCTGGCATCGCCATCGTCAGCCCAAGTTCTGGTCACCCTGTCTGCCTTCTTCTGGTGGAGGAAAAGAACTTCCTCTCCTGATCTCTCCATCATAACCCCCATGGGCACCTTTCCCCATGGGTGCCCGTCGTGATCCACGTGGGAGGCGTCATTTTTGTAGCCATAATCTCTCTCAGGTAGTCTGGGGCACAATGGCACGATTGTGGCTCCCCGGGCCTCGACCTGTGGGTCCCAGGCTGTCTTCCCAACTTGGACCCCTCCAGCCGGGCCTCCAGGGACCACCACGCCAGACTCGATTTTGGACACCTCTCACTGAGAAGAGGTCCTACCACTTTGCCTGGCTGGTCTCCGACCCCTGGGCTGAGGCAGCATCCCACCTCGGCCTTCCAGGATACGAGGCTGATGGCCATGAGCCACAGTACCTGACCTGGACTCGCCCTTTCTGTTGGTGAGGGTAACACAAAGGAACACTCCAGAATGGAGGTTACTGCACTCCATGTACCCAGGACCATG
>NW_007150276.1:0-818 GCF_000164805.1 Carlito syrichta | reverse complement strand
AACTCCAGTGTTTGCATTCTGGGGAGTGACAAAGTTTCGCTACATGACCCAAGCTGGTCTCTAACTTCCCATCTCCAGCGGTCCTCTGCCTCAGCCTCCCAAAGCCCGAGTCCAATTGTGTGCTGATCCACTGTCTTTTGGGAACTCTAGGCCCAAGGTGGGGGCCTCCTTTCCAAATGATTTATGTCTGTTCACAAGGATCCCAACTCTATACACAAATGGATGCTCTTCTTTTTTTCTCTTTTTTCCTTTTTTCATTGAGTCAGATTCTCATTGCATCGCTCAGGCTTTAGGGTGGTGGCTTTCTAGAGGCCACTGCTTTCTCAGCCTGCCGGGCTCTGGTGAGCCTTCCCCTGGGCTTATGAGGAGCCGGGACGACAGGCACATGCCAACATGTCCAACTCATTAGGGATGGAGGGTAGAGACGAGATCTTGCCAAGTTACTCGAGGCCAGCTCAGGCCGTCTACTGGCCTCAGCCTCCCAAAGTGCTGAAATGACAGGGTGAGTCCCCGAACCCGGCCTTGATCCTTTGTCAAAAAGGAACCAGAAGGCCTGGTGCTGTGGCCCATGCCTGGAAATCAGCACTCTGGGAGGCCAACGTGGGAGGATGGCTGGAGCACAGGAGCCCAAGGCCAGCCAGAGCCATGCAGGGAGACCCTGTCTCTGCACCCATTCAATTTAGGGGTTTGGGGTCGAGGTGTCCATAGTCTTGGTCACTCTGGAGGCTGAGGCATGTGGATCAATGAAGCTCGTGATTTCTTTTTTTTTTTTTTAGTTCGAGTCTCACTCTGTCACCCAGACTGGAGTACAGTGGCCG
>NW_007150275.1:0-918 GCF_000164805.1 Carlito syrichta | reverse complement strand
TACAATTTAACATAACGCTTATAACTCAGTTAAAACTTATTCTTAAACTACAAACTTTACTATAATTCATGTTCATATGTCTAAACTTTAATTTCATATGATCTAGTTATTGGACTTTAATACTATGCTATATCCTATTAAGCTAATACCTTATCGTTAATTCTTTTATAAATCATATAGTAACTATTACACTTGAATAATGTAGCAAAAGGAATCAAAACAGCAAGCATAGATTTACTCAGCTATGAGTGTATATGTATATATTTTATCCCAACAAGTCTACTCTAAAAATCAAATAGTAGCTGTCACACTCTTGAACAAGGAAATGCAGGGCTTCCAAGATGGCGGCCATGGGCTGAAGCAGACAGAGTTTCGGTAATTAATGAAACAAAAGAAAACGTTCTACCTGGCTAGGGGCAGGGGACAGAACTATCATGGTAATTTAGTTTCTAATCTTAGCCCTAGGGGAAACAGCTTTCGGGAACAAGGACTACCTTAGTTCTACCAGGAAATAGAAGTAAAAAAATATCTAGAAAGAAGCTAAACTTAGAAAGACAGAAACAATTCCGCCATGCACCTTCCATCAAGTGTACTGAGATTCACTTATAAGTTTTACTGCCATGTATGCACACTGGTCACCAATCACACGCCAATATCATAGGTATAACTGATATCCTATGTCAGAGGCGATCTTCCAGATGGGCCTTTACAGGCCTCAGCCATGTAGCTATAGATGTTGGCTCCCAACAGATGTGTACCTGGCCTTTCTTGGCAGAAGGTCCTTGTTACCGAATTAGAGTATCAGTCAGCCTGGGACACATTTCTCCCCTTGGAGAGGAGACCTGGCAGGAACGCGGTCAGGGAAACTTAGGAACGCCCGAGCCAAACTAGGAGAAGCCATTGGGAGGGTTGGGACTG
>NW_007150274.1:0-701 GCF_000164805.1 Carlito syrichta | reverse complement strand
GCAGCCCTTAATCCTGGGGATGAAGCCACTTCATCCTGTGGGATGGTTTTTGAGACGTGTTTTTAGATCCAATTTGATAGAATCTTGTTGATAGTATTTGCGTCTATGTTCATAGGGATATTGGTCTGTAGTTATTTTTTTGTTGGATCTTTACCATGGTTGAGTGTCAGTGTGATGTTCGCTTTGTAAAATAATTTGGGGAGAATTCCTTCTTTCTCCTTTGCCTGGATACTTTCAATAGGATTGGTATTAGCTCTTCCTTGTACGTTTTGTAGAATTCTCCTTGAAATCCATCAGTTCTTCGGCTTTTTTTTTTTTTTTTGTAGGTAGTTTTCTTATGACAGAATCAATTTCATGGGTTCTTTTTGCTGTAATTAGTGTCTCACTTTCTTCTTCTTTCAACCTGGGGTGGTTGTGTGATCAGAAATTCCTCCATTTCATTTAGGTTATCACATTTGTTTCTATACAAGTGTACATAGTAATGTTTGATAATCTTTTGTATTTCTTCTGGGTCAGTTGTGATTTGATCTTTTGTACTTCTGATTGTTTCCTCTCTTTTACTTGGTCATTCTTGCTAGGTTTCCATCAAACTTGTTAATTCTTCCAAAGAACCAGCTTTTTTTTTTTTATGTTTTCTGTGATTTTGCTGTCTTGTATCCCATATTTGGGCTCTTGTTTTGGTTATTTGGATTCTTTTGCTA
>NW_007150273.1:0-895 GCF_000164805.1 Carlito syrichta | reverse complement strand
TGTCTCTCCATCAGTTATTCCAAAATATATTATTTTTTTATTTGTAATAGCTTCAATGATGCCTTATTGGCACATAATAAACATCACATAATTATTGAAATACACAGTTTCAAAAGGACCAATACATGAGTTTACCTGGGTATCAATCATAACAATCACAATAATTAGCAAACTAATCACCATTAAAGATTCCACTTGTCCCTTTGTAACTCCTCATTCCTTACCATTCCCTACACCTACCATGTCCTGAATGAGCCCCTGATCTTTTTTAAATTGGTTTTCATTTTCTGTAATTTATACCAGTGAAATACTTAGTGCATTTTTTGTGTGACTTCTCACACTGCATAATTATGTGTAAAACAATCAAGTTGTTGTACATGAAAAACTTGGCAGTTATCACAATGGATAGCATTTAAATCAATGAATTGATCACTATTTGCTATAAAAATACTCAGTATTTGTATTGTTTTCAGTTTCTGATTATTACAAGTAAATCTCCTAATATGCTTGGAAATGCCATTATCCAAAAATATTTTGCTAGTTTTGTTACCACAATATCTAACCTGAACAAGAGGAAAAGTAGAAAATGTTCTTGATTACATCAAGTAATTATTGTTAGATGACAAACAAAAGTCCTAACAACTGTAGAGAAAGAAAGACTTGGAGGGAGAAACAAGAGGAGAATATTCCTGTATCTGGTAGCAGAGCATGCCAAGTATCTTGGGAGCTAATACATGATTAAGTTAGACACAATTATTACTTTTTTAACGTTAAGTGTGATAAGGAGTTAGAGCTGAAATTCTCAAAGGACAATACAGTTTCTGTGTTTCTCTTTTGTTTTGTGAGTCAGACTCTCACTCTGTCACCCAGGCTAGGGTGCAATGCCATGCTCATG
>NW_007150272.1:0-1348 GCF_000164805.1 Carlito syrichta | reverse complement strand
TTCTGTAATTTATACCAGTGAAATATTCAGTGCATTTTTTGTGTGACTTCTCACACTGCATAATTACGTGTAAAACAACCAAATTGTTGTACATGAAAAACTTGGCAGTTATCACAATGGATAGCATTTAAATCAATGAATTGATCACTATTTGCTATACAAATACTCAGTATTTGTATTGTTTTCAGTTTCTGATTATTACAAGTAAATCTCCTAATATGCTTGGAAATGCCATTATTCAAAAATATTTTTCTAGTTTTGTTACCACAATATCTAACCTGAACAAGAGGAAAAGTAGAAAATGTTCTTGATTACATCAAGTAATTATTGTTAGATGACAAACAAAAGTCCTAACAACTGTAGAGAAAGAAAGACTTGGAGGGAGAAACAAGAGGAGAATATTCCTGTATCTGGTAGCAGAGCATGCCAAGTATCTTGGGAGCTAATACATGATTAAGTTAGACACAATTATTACCTTTTTAACGTTGAGGGTGGTAAGGAGTTAGAGCTGAAATTCTCAAAGGACAATACAGTTTCTGTGTTTCTCTTTTGTTTTGTGAGTCAGACTCTCACTCTGTCACCCAGGCTAGAGTGCAATGCCATGCTCATGGCTACCACATCCTTAACCTGCTGAGCTCAGGTGGTTCTTTCACCTCAGCTTTCCAAGGTGTTAGAACTACAGGCATGTGCCACTACACTTGGTTATTTTTTATTTTATTATATTATAGACAGGAGAACTTTCCATGTTACCTAGGCTGGTCTCATACCCCTGGGTGCAGTCATTCCTATCACCTCCATCTCCTAAAATGCTGGAATCAGAAGCATGAGCCACCACAACAATCCAGGGTTGTTTCTATTTCCAATTAAGAATTTTCTTCCATGACTGGGGACACATCTCAAAGTCTCCATATTTTTCTACCTCAGATGATTCTGCCTGGCAGAGAGGACCAACAACTATGACTGAGAATCATCCTAACCCACCTCCCGTGTCACCTCTAAATCTCCAAAAATTATTCTGCAGGGTTAAACCACCAAAGTGACTGTGTAACAGGCATGAAAGGAGCCCATTAGATTTGAGGAGAAAGGATAAAAGTACTGGAACTCTGTCCAGATCACCTCTGCTCTCTTTCCTTAGGAATATCAACCTTACCGTGCAAGAAAGGGAAGTAAAAGCAGAAGCTGAGGTGTTGTTGCAGATATATAAGCTGCACAAGGAGATTTTTGAAAAAACACCCAGGAATGGGAATGAACACATGGAGAAATATCACACTTGCAGGAGGAACAGGGGCACAGAAACAGAAAGACAAACACTACATGTTATCCTTCAAATATGATCTAAACCGTGGGA
>NW_007150271.1:0-582 GCF_000164805.1 Carlito syrichta | reverse complement strand
CATATTTTTCTACCTCAAATGATTCTGCCTGGCAAAGAGGACCAACAACTATGACTGAGAATCATCCTAACCCACCTCCCGTGTCACCTCTAAATCTCCAAAAATTATTCTGCAGGGTTAAACCACCAAAGTGACTGTGTAACAGGCATGAAAGGAGCCCATTAGATTTGAGGAGAAAGGATAAAAGTACTGGAACTCTGTCCAGATCACCTCTGCTCTCTTTCCTTAGGAATATCAACCTTACCGTGCAAGAAAGGGAAGTAAAAGCAGAAGCTGAGGTGTTGTTGCAGATATATAAGCTGCACAAGGAGATTTTTGAAAAAACACCCAGGAATGGGAATGAACACATGGAGAAATATCACACTTGCAGGAGGAACAGGGGCACAGAAACAGAAAGACAAACACTACATGTTATCCTTCAAATATGATCTAAACCGTGGGATCACCTCAACAAACAAAATGACCAAGAGACATTGGGGGTGGAGTGGGACACAAAGGTGGGAGGGAGATGATAGTTGCATGGTTGCCTAGTTGAAAAGTTGAAGCCGGGCTCAGTGGCTCAGCCTGTAATCCCGCACCTTT
>NW_007150270.1:0-408 GCF_000164805.1 Carlito syrichta | reverse complement strand
GTCCTTTCTCATGCCTGAGGAAACACCTGGTGGGTGGGGGACGCCCCTCCTCCACCTGGCTGTGTGTTCATATGAAAGTCTTGTGATTTAACCTGTGAAAATTTGGGATAAAAGGATTACGGTTCATCCCATTAAATGGCTTCTACACTAGACAGACTCCAGTCTCTTTCTCCCCAAGTCTCTTTCTTTCTTTTAATATCTATCCCTACAGAATCGCCAATGCAACCACACCTCCCAAGGGACCACCTATATCTCTCTGCAGGGGCTGGCCCACCGCAAAAAAGGCAGAGATCCAAATAAAAAGGACAATCCCATTCACAATAGCCATCAAAAAAATGAAATACCTCAGCATCTTCCTAACCAGAGAAGTGAAAGATCTTTAAAATGAGAATTACAAAACACTGCTCA
>NW_007150269.1:0-776 GCF_000164805.1 Carlito syrichta | reverse complement strand
TTATAACAATTGATTTTTTAAAGTTTGGTGAACTCTTTCAACTATGGCTTGACCTTGTGGATTGTGGGGAATTTCTGTGGAATGAGAAATATTAAATTGGGAGTAAAATTGCTGGAAAGATTTAGATGTATATGCAGGACCGTTGTTGGTTTTCAGTTTCTCTGGCATACCTAGCTGTGAATGGCAAAAGAATAAATGTTGTACCACGTCCTTGTAGGCTTCTTCCAGTTTTTCCTGAAGCTAACATAACATGAAAAAATGTATCTACAGTCACATGCAAATAAGACAATTTTCCAAAGCTGGGAAAATGAGTTACATCCATTTGTCATAGCATGTTTGGTCTCAGTCCTCAAGAGTTGACTCCTCCTGGAGCTGGAACAAAAGTGTTTTAATTCTCAGAGAGTAAACTGAACGTACATTGTTTACAATCCTCTGGGTTTAAAGGTATAGTAAAGAAACAATTTGTAAATCAATAACATAATATTAAAGTTAACAGGTATAGCAATACAGGCTGCAACACTCCATGGCTCCCATAGTAGTGTTAACAGCTCTTAAATCCTGTAAAATCTCCGTATACCAGATTTTTTCTTAATTACAAAACTTGGGCCTTTTATTTACTTGGACAGGTTCCTGCATTCCCTGTCGTCTTTGCCAAGTCCCTCAAAGGGATCATAGCCCATCTACAGCATTTGTGTTGAAGCTTTAACATTAGGGCTATGTAAATGCATGCTTATTTGAGGAAGAATATCTCTTCCCAATAATGTAAAGGGGATAGA
>NW_007150268.1:0-620 GCF_000164805.1 Carlito syrichta | reverse complement strand
TAAGAGGTGTTTCCCAGCCCCAGACAGATATTTGCTACTGTAATCCCCTCCCCCTCCCCCCCATAGTTTCCCAGTACCGTCAGTCATTTTGTTATAGTATTACATTGGATGTTCAAGGTCCATTATATGAGTGAGAACATGTGATATTCTGATCTTTGTTTCTGTGTGAGGTCACTCAGTATTATAGACTCTAGTTCCATCCAGGTTGCTGCAAAATTCATGATTTTGTTCTTTTTTATGGCTGCGTAGTATTCCATCGTGTATATGTACCACATTTTTTTAATCCAGTCCTCTTTTGATGGGCAGCATGGTTGTTTCCAGGTTCTTGCTATTGTGAACAATGCTGCGATAAACATACGTGTGCAGGTATCTTTTTTATAGAGTGATTTGTGTTCTTCAGGGTATATTCCCAGTAGGGGGATTGCAGGGTCATATGGAAGGTCAATTTTTAGAGCTTTTAGGAATCGCCACACTGCTTTCCACAGAGGTTTTTTATTTATCAATTTATTAGGAGGTAAGTAAAACTTTCACAAAGAAAGGAGTCTGAAAAATTGCCTTTGAAGAAAGCTGAAAGAAAATTTTAGATGTTACCAGTAACATCAAAGGGAAAACACAAGCAT
>NW_007150267.1:0-824 GCF_000164805.1 Carlito syrichta | reverse complement strand
CTAGCTGATATTACTAGCTAGAATAAAGAATAGCCATCTGTCTTAACTAGTTTTTTACTAACTAACCAGCTGGATAGCCAACTGACTTGATGAGCTACTTAAATAGCTAGCCAGTTGGTTTCCTGGTGACTTAATTAGCTGAGTTAACCAGCTAGTAAGCTGGCTAGCCAGCTGACTTAACTAGCTGACTGCCTATCTAGCGAGCTGACTAGCCAGCTGACTTACCTAGCTGACTTAAGCTGGTAAAGCCAGCTCACTTAACTGTCTAGCTACCTACCTAGACAGCAGGCTAGCCTGCTGACTTAACTAGCTCACTTGAACAGCTAGCCTACTGGCTAGCAAGATGGATTATCTAGCTAGCTACCTACCTAGCCAGCTGGTTAGACAGCTGACTAAACTAGGTGACTTAACCAGCTAGCCAGTGGGCTAACCAGCTTACTTAGCTTGAAGACATCACAATCTAGCCAGGTATCTCTCTAGCTGACTTAATTAGCTAACTACCTACCTTTCCAGTTGCCTTGCCAGCTCTCTTATCAGGCTGAATTAACCAGCTAGCCAGGTGGTTAGCCAACTGACTTAACTACCTAGCTATGTAGCTAGACAGTTGGCCAGCCAGCTGATTTAAATAACTGAGTCAACTAGCTAGCTACCTAGCAAGATAGGTGATTTAATAGTTGGTTAAGTAGCTAGCTACCTAGCTACCAGCTGATTTAAACAGTTAACTAACTAGCTAGCTACCTAGTTAACAAGCTAACTTAAAGAGTTTGCTGTGTAGCTAGTTAGCTTACTTAACCAGCTAGCTAACTAGTTAGCTTGCACGTTAT
>NW_007150266.1:0-996 GCF_000164805.1 Carlito syrichta | reverse complement strand
GCTTAATTTAACTGTTGTAAGGACTGGGAGTTAGCTCACTTTCTAAATTTCTTGGTAATAGGACTAGTCCTGTGAAAAACAATTATCTTATTAACTTTTTAGATTATTTATACTCAAGGTTTATGAGAGATTTGCATTAAACTGATAAAACATCTGAGATCCTAGGCGACCTACACTCATGTTGATGACAGAAGGTCAAGCTGCAAATATTGAATGAGCCCTCAGTCCCACTGAGGCACAGGGAACCCTGCCACTGAGAATGAACCAAATAAGAAATTTGGGAGAATTTATGAACACTTAGACCTTTGGACTTTTGACACTCAATAACAAGGATGCTTGATTTCAAACTTTCACTTTAATACTTTGGGAGGGCTTAATATATGCCTTTTAATTTCTCCCTGAAGAATTTGGTAATAGGAAGGGCTTACTTTCAAATGTAAACATTTACATAATGCTTAAATTATATTATTAAAATAATTTTATGTATTTCTCTTTCTACTTTTTTTCTTTCCTTTTTTTTTTTTTTTTTGAGTTGGGGTCTCACTCTGTCGCCCAGACTAGAGTGCAGTGGCTGCTCCCAGCCACCACAGTCTCGACCTGCTGGGCTCCAGCGATCCTTCTGCCTCAGCCTTCCAAGTAGCTGGAATTACAGGCATGCGCTACCACGCCCAGCTGATGTTTTGATTTATTGTAGAGATGAGGTCTCACCAAGTTGCCCAGGCGGGTCTCGAACCTGCAGGCTCAGGCAATCCACTCACCTCAGCCTCCCAAAGCGCGGGATTACAGGCTGAGCCATTAAGCCCTGCTGTATTTCTCTATTTTTTCTTTTTTCCTTCTTTTCTTCCTTTCCTTTTTTTTTTTTTTTTCGAGACAGAGTCTTGCTTTGTCACCAGGCTGGCTGGACTGCAGTGAAGTGACCATAACTCACTGCAACCTCAAATTTCTGGGCTGAAGTGATCCTCCTGACTCAGCTTCTGAGCAACTAGGACTATAGCA
>NW_007150265.1:0-1841 GCF_000164805.1 Carlito syrichta | reverse complement strand
TCATGCATCAGACTCATGAGTGGCCAGAACGACAAGCATGCACCACCATGCTTGGCTCAATTTTTTGGCTTCTTGTAGAGAGGAGGTATCACCAAGGTGCCCGAGTTGGTCTCAAACCTGGGTCTCAGGCCATCCTCTCTCCTCGGCCGCCCAGATCACCAAGATGACTGGCGTGAGCCCCCACACCTGGCTACAAAACACCTCTCGGGTCACCACCACGAGGCTTGTTCCCTTTCGACATTCCAGTACCCAAGAGAGTGGGGCCAGAGTCACCCACCGAGCCCTTGCTCTTGAGGAGCACCAGGTGCAGGGGCATGTCTCCATCAGGGTGCCCACCCTTCCACCTGCATCATTCCCCTGTTGCTCCACACAGGGGCTGCCTTGGGGACAGGGAGGGCATGACTCTCAAAACTTCAGGGAGTTGGGTATGGCCAAATGACTCATGCCTGACTCCTTGGCACTTGGAGAGGCCAAGACGGGAAGATGGCCAGAGCCAGGGAGCTCAAGAACAGGCTGGACACCATAGCAAGCCCCCACCATGACCCCAAGCAAAACCCAGAAGACCTTGGGTGAGAGCAGGTCTCGGTGTGAGGATCCATTCTCCTGCAAACTTTCTTCCCTCAGTCCTTTCCCCCCACCCCTCCCACGTAAGAGAGTCCCCCAAGCTTGACACCATCCAGCCCCAAACACCCACCAATGGCTGACCCCACTTTGGTGTGGGAGTTCCCGAGACTCCCTGGCTGGCTTCCTGCCAGCTCTCCTCTACGAAGATAGACATGTTCCCCAGGCAGGTTGACCATCTGACTCGGCAATGAGGACCTCTGCCAAGAAAGGTCAAGGACAAATCCCTCACCAGGGATATCTCTTCACCCCCAATCCTACTTTTCTTGACTCTCAAGCCAGTCACTCTGTGAACATTCATGTTGACAAATGTATGAGTCCAGGTCAAGCACCATGACTCAAAGCTGTCAGCCCCATGCCCTGGGATGCAGAGGTGGGAGGTTGTCTGAACCCAGGGGCCAGAGAGCACCCCAGACGATCTGGTCAGAGCTCATCTCGATGAGAGGTCCCAAAATCGGGTTAGGTGTGAAGGTCCACTGAGTCTCCACTGTTCAGGGTCAAGGTAGGAGGATCGCCTGATCCCTGCAGGTAGAGGCTCCGGGAGCCACGATTGTACCACCACACTCCAGCCCCATTGATGGAGGCTCCAGCAGTAACAAGGATGTGTCCCACGTGTGTCATGATGGGCGTAATGGCTCCCCAGGGAAATGACAACGTGGGTGGGGGAGGATGGAGTGATCAGGAGAGGAAGGAGCCATCCCCCTGCCCGAAGGTGGTGGACCATTGATCGGACCTTGGATGGCCTCAGCTTTGGGGGACCTCCTTGCTCGCTCTGTGCCCAACAGCCACCCTAAATTGGGCCGTCTGTTCTGTGAGCTCAAACACATCTTTGCCATGGGGTACGAGGGTGGAGGGTGGAGACTGGACTTCTGGGACGTGTGGCCGAAGGTTTAGGATGGATGTGACCAGTGGCCACCTTTGAAACCTCCCACAAACCACAGGCTGGAAAGTGCCTTTTCCTCTTCCATTCCTGAGGGTGATTCCACGCTCTGGGTGTCAGGGGTGGTGGTGGTGTTGGTGCTGGTGATTATTACTATTTGGTGTTGGAATCCCGCTCTGTTGCTAAGGCTGAAGTGAGGTGCATGCTCACGGCCACCATGGACTCCTACTGCCAGGCTTTGGTGATCCTCCTGCCTTGGCCACTCAAATGGCTGGAACCACATGCCTGCTCCACAACACCTGGCCAATCTTTAAATTTATTTTTGATGGCCAAGACAAGG
>NW_007150264.1:0-402 GCF_000164805.1 Carlito syrichta | reverse complement strand
TCAAGTAAAATCCAGGAAACCTGGGGTGAGAGCAGGCCTTGGTGGGAGGATGGCTTCAGGCCCACTGTTCAAGAGTAGGAAGGAAGATCAGGATGTCAACCAAATAGAAAGCCTGTAATTGCAGCAGTTTGAGGCCAAGACTGAGAGAAAAGCCCCAGTTGGGCAGTTTGAGAGGATCCAGGACTACCTTGTGAAGGAACAAAAGAGAGAGAGAGGAAAAGAAAGAAAGAAAGAAAGACAGAAAGAAAGAAGGAAAGAAAGAAAGGAAGGAAGGAAGGAAGGAAGGAAGGAGGAAGGAAGGAAGGAAGGACGGAAGGAAGGAAAGAAAGAAAGAAAAAAGAAAGAAAGAAAATGAAAATATGTCACCAAATAAATCCATTCTTCTGCAAAACTTCTTCCCTC
>NW_007150263.1:0-869 GCF_000164805.1 Carlito syrichta | reverse complement strand
AAAATACCGAGATTGGGTTCTAACAGCAGAGATTTATTTCCCCACAATTCTGGAGGCTGAAAGCCTGAGCTCAGCCTGCCCATAGGTGCATCTTCTGGTGAGGCATCTTCTGGTGAGTGCTGCTTTTTTTTCCCCTCTTGAGTCATAGTTTCCCTCTGTTCCCCAGGCTGGAGTGCAGTGGCACACTCACAGCTGACCTACTGTTCTCAGGTGATCCTTCTGCCTCATCCTTCCAAGTAGATGGAACTGCAGGCGTATGCCACCACGCCCGGCTAAGGGGTGCTTTTCTCTTGTGTCCTGACATGGCAGAGTCCTCTCCCATGTCTCCTTTCATAAGGGCACCCATCCCACTCTGGGCCCACCATCATGACCTTGCCTAGCCCTAGTTTCCATCTCCAGATACTATTATGGAGCTAGCAAGGGATACAAGCACCCAGTCAATGGTAGTATTTGACACATGCACTTAGCAGTTGAGAAAGGCCTCTGAGTGCTGGAGGGAAGATATTTGGCACAATGCTGGGGCGAGGGCCATCCCACACCAGGCTGGACACTCTGTGAACTCCAAGTCAAGTGCCCAGGGCTTCCAAGTCCTCAGAGTGTGCCGAGGCATCTGTAGCCTGCGGGCTGAGGACAGGGGCTGCTCTGTATGTGCACCTTGGATCCCTCTGTCCTCTGCAGGGTGGGAGACCCTGGACTTGGGACTCCCAGACAGGAGGGTCTGCTGCTTTGGTTCCCCTGTGAGTTCCCAGCAGGGCGAGCCACTGCTCCCTAGGGAGCTGGACCTGGAAGAGACAGAGCAGCCACCATGGACCTTGAGGTAAGATGGGCCTTTCCTGCCCAAGCCACTTGCACCTTTGGTCTCTGGCTTG
>NW_007150262.1:0-747 GCF_000164805.1 Carlito syrichta | reverse complement strand
TGGGCAAAGAGGTGGAGTGGGGAAGGGGCTCTGATTCCGTGACCTTGGGGACCACAGAGTCAGTGATACAGGCTGGGCAGGAAGCTCTGGGTCCTGCATTCACCCTACCTCAGTCCCCACTTAGGGTCACCATTCTCCCCGCTGTATTAGTCAAGTGCCAGTCATGGTGCTGTATCATCGGTCTTGAGAGAAGAGGACCCAGCCACATGACTGGTGAGACCCATCCTTCCTTTGTGTGAGGCAGAGCTTGCATTCTCTCATATGCTCACTTGCTACACAGGGACCTGTGACTAGCTGTCCACCTCCTCTCCCCTGGTGGCATACATCTCCCTTTGGTGTGACTTGTCTTGTGTGTTCTTTGTTCATTCTGCTGCTGTGATTTCTTTCCAACTTTGTTTTTCTTTGTTTCTGGAAGGTATTTTTGTCCACGGTGGAATTCTGGGTTGTCAGCTTTTTGTCAGTACTTTAAATCTGTTGCCCTGTAATCTTCTCACTTGTATTTTTCCAACAAGAAGTGTGCTATTTTTTTCTTTGTTCCTTTTAGCAGGGAGCTCAACCTGGCCGAGGGTAAGGGATGTCCATCTGCGGACATGGCTAGGGACCACAGCACAAATAGGAGGCAGGGAGGCCAGAGAAGGGAGGCCAGTCTTGGGAGGGGCTAAGAGTTATATACAGATATTGGATTTCTCCCTGGAGCCATGAGGAGCCTTGAAGAGGACACCAATGTCCTGCGAGGGGAAGGCATCT
>NW_007150261.1:0-2706 GCF_000164805.1 Carlito syrichta | reverse complement strand
GAAAAAAGAAAAACCCAAGTGGAAGACAATAACTCAATAAGAACTCCATGATAGGGATGAACTCTCACATTTCAATAATTAGTCTGAATGTGAATGGACTAAACGCACCACTGAAAAGACATAGAATGACAAAATGGATAAAATGTCACCAGGCAACAATATACTGCCTTCAAGAGACCCATCTCACTAGAAAGGACATACACAGACTCAAAGTAAGAGGATGGGAAACAAATTTTCAGGCGAATGGAACACAAAAGAAAGGAGGAGTCGCGATCCTAATTTCAGACAAAATACCATTTAAGCTATCAAAAATTAAAAAAGATACAGAGGGCCACTACATAATGATAAAAGGTTCACTCCATCAACAAGAAATATCTATCCTAAACATATATGCACCCAACATAGGTGCGCCAACATTCATAAAGCAACTTCTAGGAAAACTGAAGAAAGACATTGACTCTAACACCATCATAACTGGGGACTTTAATACACCACTCACAACCCTAGACAGATCATCAGGACAAAAAATCAGCAAGGAGATCCGGAACCTCAATGAGACTCTGGACCAAATGGACTTAATTGATACCTATAGAACACTCCATCCAAAGACCACAGAATACACAGTCTACTCATCACCACATGGAACATATTCTAAGATCGACCACATAATTGGACACAAATCAAGTATAAGCAAATTTAAAAGGACTGAAATTCTACCATGCACCTTCTCGGACCACAGTGGAATAAAAATAAACATTGACACCAACAAGGCCCCCCCAAAACCCACAAAGACATGGACACTAAACAGCATGATGCTAAACAACTCCTGGGTCAGTGATGACATCAAAACAGAAATCAAAAGATACCTGGAAACAAATGAAAATGAAGAAGCATCTTACCAAAATCTCTGGGACGCCTTAAAAGCTGTAATAAGAGGAGACTTTATATCCCTACAAACACACATGAGGAAAATGGAAGGACCAGAAATTCACAACCTAGCAAGCTACCTAAACAAGCTGGAAAAGCAAGACCAGAAAAACCCTAATTTCAGTAGAAGATCCAGATCACCAAAATAAAAGCCCAAATCCAGGACATAGAAGACAAAAAGATAATAGAAAAAAATCAATGAAACAAAAAGCTGGTTCTTCAAAAGAATAAACAAGATCGATGGTCCCCTAGCTAGACTGACCAAGAAAAAACAAGAAAAAAACCAAAATAAGCACAATCAGAAACACAAAAAATGAAGTCACATCTGACCCTGAAGAAATACAAAAGATCATTAGAGACTACTATGTACACTTGTATGGAAACAAACTTGAAAACCTTAAGGAAATGGAGGACTTTCTGGCATCACACAACCTACCTAAGTTGGAACAAGAAGAAATTGAGACCCTAAATAAACCAATAACAATCAAGGAAATCGACTATGTAATAAGAAAACTTCCTACAAAACAAAAAGCCCTGGACCAGATGGCTTTCCAGCAGAATTCTACAAGACATTTAAGGAGGAGCTGATATCAATCCTACTGAAGGTATTCTAGGCAATTGAAAAAGATGGAATGCTCCCCAAATCATTTTATGAAACCAACATCACATTGATACCCAAGCCAGGTAAAGATCCAACAAAGAAAGAAAACTACAGGCCAATATCTTTGATGAACATAGATGCTAAAATTCTCAACAAGATCCTAGCAAACCGGATTCAGCAATACATCTCAAAAATCATCCATCATGACCAAGTAGGCTTCATTCCTGGGATACAACGCTGGTTCAATATTCGTAAAACCATAAATGTTATTAAATACATCAACAGATGTCAAAACAAAAACCACATGATTATATCATTAGACGCAGAAAAAGCTTTTGATAAAATCCAGCACCCCTTCTTGATAAAAACCCTTGAACATCTAGGCATACGGGGAACATACCTCAAAATAGTAAAAGCCATCTACGAGAAACCCACAGCGAGCATACTCCTAAATGGACAAAAATTAGAATCATTTCCCCTGAAAACTGGAACAAGACAAGGATGCCCACTCTCACCCCTCCTTTTCAACATAGTATTGGAAGTCCTGGCTCTAGCAATCAGAGAAGAGAAGGCAATCAAGGGTAACCAAATAGGAAAAGAGGAAGTCAAGTTATCTCTCTTTGCAGATGATATAATTGTGTACCTTGAAAACCCAAGAGAATCTGTCAAAAACCTCTTTACACTGATAAAGGCCTTTGGCAAAGTCTCAAGATAAAAAATAAATGTACAAAAGACAATCGCAATTGTCTACACAAATAATAAAATAACAGAAACCCAAATAAAAAACACAATTCCATTCACAATAGCCACAAAAAAATGAAATACCTTGGCATCTTCCTAACCAGAGACGTGAAAGACCCTTACAATGAAAACTACAAAACACTGCTCAAAGAAATCAAAGTTGACACAAACAAGTGGAAAACATCCCGTGCTCATGGATCGGAAGAATCAACATTGTGAAGATGTCCATCTTACCTAAGGCAATCTACAAATTCAATGCAATACCCATCAAATTACCAGCAACATTCTTCTCAGACCTAGATAAAACAATGCACGAATTCATATGGAAACACAAACGTCCAATAATAGCCAGAACAATCATCAGCAAAAAAACAAAGCAGTGGTATCACATTACCAGACTTCAAAGTTTACTATAAGCTACATCATCAAACAGCTTG